>NC_056739.1:934002665-934302665 GCF_019279795.1 Protopterus annectens | reverse complement strand
CTACACAGAGGCATTGTATGTCTGTTGTACAAGGCCATGTCCAACACAGGAGTAATGGACATGCTCCACCCCAGAAAAATCAAAGCCATTGGAGCTGTGAGAGTGACAGATGTCAACCTCAACACATAATGAAATAGGATGTGCTGGAGGGACAGATACATAACCCAGAGGCTCCCCACACCCTGGAACAGGATCCCACTCCATGTTAGGCAGAGCCCCTCACTGACACTCTTCAACAGGAATATTGCCAAGTGGATGGATGATCGTAGATGTACACTGGGGGTCTTCACTGTGTCACGTCCAGACAGAGGCACAGTAAAGTAAATCATAAATGGCCATAATATTCACATAGCATGGGGCGGTGAAAGACACACACACTCTGGCTAGGCTTACAAATGCCCTAGGGTGGATAGCCTAGTATGAACCTATGAATCTATGAAGATACAAATTGTACAGGACACTAAGGATAATCCCAAGGCTTACTCAACTGATGGTAGGAACCGTGTTGGGAATTCACAGATATGCTCTGAATCACACAAATATTACAAACAACATACCAAACACACACACATATTGCCAACATACAACCTGACAGGTGCAGTGCAAACCTTCCCCCCCCAGAATGCAAAATATCTATCCCAGCAGACTGCTGGCCCCCTGACATTGCAGATGCTGAGGTAACAGCCAGCATCTACAAAGCAAAACACACAGCAGCAATGGTATGAGATGGTGTCCTGGACTGAGTCCAACATGGACTCCAAGAAGAATGGAATGCCAAATCACACTACTGCTCAATGTCAGCCTTACCACAGGATATGTACCCAAAGAGCAGTGTACAACAACAGTGGTCCTTCACAACAAAGGTGTTGCCTGAATGGATACTGCAAACTACAACCCCAGAATCCTGACAAGCTTGGTCTGCACAGCTATGGAAAGGATCAGCATGTACCGCAGACATAAAGATATCGGGGACCTACTGACACTGGACCCAACCCAGTGTGGCTTTCTTAAGTGCAGATCCTGCCCCTAAACGTGTTTGACCCATTTGAAACAGTCATTAAGGTCATTGATGAGGGCAATGTGGTCCACACAGCGTAGCTGGACCTTACAAATGCTTCCATACAATACCCTACGTGTTCAGTATAGATATGCTCACCAGCTTAAATATAAACCCCCGTGTCAGTAGAGGGGTTGCAAATCAGACCAAGGACAGAACTGACATGGTCAGACATGCTGCAGCCATGTCAGATTACAAACCAGATATAAGTAGCATCCCACAAGGCTTGGTCCTGGGACCTCCCTCGTTTGGTATATATGTCCCATAGGTACAGGCCAACATGGAAGGACTGTGTCTGAACATGTATGCAGAGGACTACAAACTGCCCACCATATCTGACCCTCCAGCTGACACAAGCATCCCACAAAAGGGCCACATAGAAACAGACAACTGGTGCCATAGCCATGTCAGCAAGCTAATTGCAGAAAAGTGTATAGTCAACCCCCGTGGATATACAGTAAGTGCCCACCAATTACCACATAGGTGTTAACCCATTACGTACCTAACATGTAATGAGAGACCTGGGGACACAAGGTGATAGATATCCTGCATTGGACAAACATGTGGCTGTAGTGTTCACAGAAACATACCATATACCCACCTAATCATGAAGGTTGTCAGATCTAGATAAGGGGAGGTCATTGTGGCTCTGCAGTCATCCTTCATCAGCGTTATAATTGACTACAATAGCCCCTGTGGGATGTACCTCAGCAGACACCTCCATCAACTGTAAAGTCCCCAACAGTACCTCACCAGGAGTAGCAAAGAGCTTGAACAGATGCCATGTGTTGCCTGATTAAACAAACTGCAGCTCCACACACTGCCATACTGCCCACCCAGAGGCAAGCTGTGCCTGATGTATAAAGCCATGTCCAAGCTGGAATCAATGAACATGCTGCACCTTGTACAATCTGAATGGCAGTGAGCTATGCACATGAGAGACCTGAACCCCAGCACTGACATACATAGGACAAGCTGTACTGCATGATCCATAACACAGAAGCCACCCCCACTCATGAGTAAACTCCCAGTACAGGTTATCCATAGAGTCACTCATCGATTCACCTCAAGAGGAATCGTGATGAGTGGATGGGAGATGGTAGGTTTAGCCTGGGTATCACTGTTATGTCACATGTAGACGGAGGCACAGTATACTAACCATGACGTATGTTATGGCAAACTCCACTTACAATGTGTGTCAAAGGACAAACACACTCTCTGACTAGCATTAGATATGGCCTAGGGCACATCGCTACTGTTTGCCAATGTACACCTATGTTGTGGTATACACTACCAATGGTGGACAAGCCTGGTATCAGTAGTTCATATCTGAACATAATGCAACATGGTCAGATGTGCACAACTGGCCCCTAACCAGGCTGTTGTGCTCACTATGGAAATGTAAAGCAGTGATAGGACTAAAGCCCAGTATACTGTCCACCACAGTGAAAGTACTGAACCAGTACACTATACAGTACTACAGTGTTAGGTCAGTATGAAAGGATGTTGACAACTGTATGCAAAGTATCCCATGCAAACCCTGCAGGCACAGTATAATCCCTGTTGTGTTCACACACAAAGCAGTTGGACAGTAACTACACAACATGACACACAACACACAACCATAAACAGGAGATATTGTTGAAGTTCACACACATCCACAAATGTGGTGGGCTGCAGAGTTCAACATATGGAAACACACACTGGGCATGCTCGCACACTTTGATAAATGAGACATATGTCAGACAACATGCCATGGGAAGGCTGAACTGGGCATGCTCACACACTTAGGCCAAATCACAGTTTAGCAGTTGGCCACACATATCTGGTATGTGTACGTGTTATTCCAGGAACCAACCACATTACAGCAATCTGCCCAGTGCACACAGTTAAATGACTACAGAGACATACGTGATATAGTGGATCCCTCCCATATGCAAACATCTTCCACAGATACACACGTTGTTCATACAAGCAGGGAATGCTATGGCAATAAAGACCTGCAAACAGTCTATCAGCAACAAAAAATGTGCATCTGACAATTAAACATATGGGTGTAGAGGTCAACACTAGGCTGTTTGCTCTAGGGAATGACAGCTTAGCCAGAGTGTGCTTGGCGTCTGCCTCCCCAGTACAGTAGGCTACTGTGCCACTGTAAAGTAGGTCACATAAGGCATCGTGTGAGGCTAGTGTGCTGTGCCTCTGTCAAGCAGGGACACAGTGGAGATCCCAGGGTTTGAATGTGCTAAGCCACATCCATGTTGTTGGTGTGTGCTGGAAGAGGGTTGCTGAGGACCTCTAACAGTAAGTGGGCGTCAATAACAGACTGAGGGGAGCCTTATCTGCATTGTCTGGACAATTTCACTGTCAACACTGTGTCGTGATGATTATGTGGGATTGAAGTGTCGTGCCGGTACTGTTCAGAGATGTCCTCCCTCTGTGGGCTACAGCTCTGCAATGTATTAGCTCACTCTGTCTGTTGGACAGCTCATATATGGCTGGTGTACACCTGACAGGTGTCCTGTTGTGGAGCAGTCATGGGTATATTTGGGATAGCATGATCAATGCAAACCTTCCACATGCTCATAGAATGCAATTGTCAAGGATTATGCAGAGTGGCCAGTATAGTCCCCCAGCATGGGTCCTTTGAAGTCTTCCACCCCAGTCTTCACAAGGTTAAAGTCTGCTTGTGATAAATACAGTTTGCTTGCAGTGACAACCTTGCCTGGGGGCGGGGATGAGATGTGGATGTCCAGGGAAAGGTGAGTATGGTCAGATATCAACAATGGTGGTCTACCTCTGGTGTGGAACAGTGAGTACCCATGTTGCAGATGGTCAGGTGCAATATGTATTCCCCCATGTGGCTGTGGTGAGTGGTTCTGCCATAGCACATGGACCCACAAATTGTAGTGGCTGTAGGGTAATGTTGTAGAGGCCTGAGTAGTTCCCACACACAATATGCCTGTACCTGACGTTAGCAACTGGAATGGTGTATGTGAACACCTGCATATCCTGGCACTGTTCCCAGGGAAGCAAAGTGTGTGTCCTGGATGTGGGAGAGGTGTTCTGGACTGGTTGTGTTGTGTGTTACAGGTCCTGTGGTCACGAAGCATGGTATAGAACATAACCTGCCAGTGCGATGTGCATATCTGACCCTGAAGTAGGTGGCTGCAAATGCATATATATGCTATCCCCCACCTGACAGGTAGTACTAGATGTACATACCTCTGTAGAAATAAAGATGTCAGCAGCCTATAAATACTGCAGGTGCAGAACAGATGCCCAGTAATTCGAATAGTGCACTCTGCTAGTGCGTCTCCCTCAAGTGTCATAATATAGTTAGGTAGGGGTTTGAACCATGCAAATGCTCAGTGTGTGTGGGTGAGCGGGGTTGTTGTTTGTGCAAGTCTGTGTGAGGGAAATGTCTCGTTTGGCAATTGGGAAAACACACTACAGGATGCACATTCCCCTTTCTAAACACTGATGATGTCAGCACCCTATAAGTACAGCAGGGGAAGGGAAACCTCCCAGTAATGCGAATAGCGCGCTCTGCTAATGCGTCCGTCTCGAGTGTCATAACATAGTTAGGTAGGGGTTTGAATCCTGCAAATGCCCAGTGTGTGTGGAGGGGGTTAGTGTGTGTGCAAGTCTGTATGAAAGGAATGTCCCTTTTGGCAACTAGGAGAACACACTACAGGATGCACATTCCCCTTTCTAAACACTGATGATGTCAGCACCCTATAAGTACAGCCGGAGAAGAAAAACCTCCCAGTAATTCGAATAGCGTTCTCTGCTAATGCATCTCTTTCAAGTGTCATAACATAGCTAGGTAGGGGGTTGAATCCTGCAAATGGCAAGTGTGTGGATCAGAGGAGCTTGTGTGTTTGCATGTCTGTATGAAAGATATGTGCTTTTTGGCAATTAGGAGAACACACTACATGATGAACATTACCCTTTCCAAACACTGATGATGTCAGCACCCTATAAGTACAGCTGGAGAAGGAAAACCTCCCAGTAATTCAAATAGCGCACTCTGCTAATGCGTCTCTCTCAAGTATCATAACATAATTAGGTTGGGGTTTGAATCCTACAAATGGCAAGTGTGTGTGTTTGGATGAAGGGAGCTTATATGTATGTAATTCTGTATGACAGAAATGTGCCTTTTTGGCAATCAGGAGAACACACTACATGATGCACATTACCCTTTCCAAACACTGATGATGTCAGCACCCTATAAGTACAGCCAGAGAAGAGGAACCTCCCAGTAATCCGAATAGTGCACTTCGCTAATGCGTCTCTCTCACGTGTCATAACATAGTTAGGTAGGGGTATAAATCCTGCAAATGGCAAGTGTGTGTGGGGTGGGGGTAGTCGGGTGTGTGTAATTGCAAGTGTGAGAGAACAGTTCCTTTTGGCAACTACTACAATACACCAGGTGCTGCATATTCCCCCAGTAAACACAGGTGATGTCGCCACACTATCAGTACAGCCAAACAGGGCTAATTTCCCAGTAATGCCAATAGTGCGCTCTGCTACTGGGCCTATTACTACAGTCAGAGCACAGATAGATATGTTTTGGAAACCCACAACTGCCACGTGTGTTTGTGTCACACAAAATGACCATGTGTGGGTTGTTATTCATAACAATGCATAATATTGCTTAAACCAGCAATGGCAATGCACACATGATGACACATACACATATATACCTGTGACCTTCAATAGTTACCATGTCTGACACGTGCCTCAAGTGAATAAATGGTATTTGCACTGCATAACATTATGACTGTGTCTTACTGTGCAGGGGCTGCATGCGGTATGTGTATATACAGTGTGAGTTGTATATGGTATCATCCTAACAGCGGGGGATACACATCTGGTCTGGGCCATATAGTCTACATGTAGTCGATAAACAGGTGCTGCATGTTCCCACCTGTTGTGGGAGTGGTAACATGTTGTTCCACTGTAATTCAGTGACTACATGCTGGGAACCTTTCAGCTAGTGTGTTGTAGCTACAGTAATGCTCAGACACAATGTTCGGCTGGATGCAGTCCAGCCATATAAAGACATATCTAGAGACCGTCATATTCCCAGTGTTGTTAGGGAGGACAGGTGGGTTTCCTGTGTATGGGAGGGTTGTGTGTGCCAGGCTATGAACCAGAAGGCAGTCCAACACACTGTTAGCTGCACATGGATAGGCCCTGATGCTTTGTGCTGTGCCAACAACCTGGAGGTGTGTGTATCTGTGGTGCCTTGAGATACCTCCCCCCTGTTCATGTGTGGTACATGTGTAGGGGACGACAGGCATGGTATGAGGTATAACCTGGCAGTGATGGGTTGCACCTGTGAGCCATGAATCAGGAATCTGTTACTGCACAGATATTGCAGTTTACCGTGCTGAGGACAGTGTCCAGTGCATGCATCTTGCGGTGTACACTGCTGGTGTTGTGTAGCATTACTGTTAGTGTCCTATCCCGTGTGATACCCGTGGAGGTGGCTATGTACTCTGTGCCCTGCAGCAAAAGGCACTATGTGTGTATCAAGGGGCTTCGCCAATATACAATGGCCCATGGGTGACACGTGCAAGCTGCCCCTCGCAAATCATTGTGGCTTCCCTAGCATGTAAGCACATGCTGACAGCCATTGGATACCCTATGAATGACATTGGAGATTGAGCAGAATGTAGACATAGAACACCCTTCCTACATATTGTGGTAGCATACCTGGTGAGGGTATGATGGCAACCAAGGTCAGGCTCATTCCAGCCCGTGCCACATGCTGAGAGAGCCCTTCTATGTTCCCTATCATGTAGTCCAGGGAGGTATGTCTCAGGTCATCCATAGTGGCATGGACAATGACTGAGTCATATGTGTCCATGCCTCTGACTGACCTGTATGCATGTGTTATGTGGTGGACCATAGTGCCCCACGGGCATATCACTGTGACCTTCACCATGTACAGCCTGTTGAGCGGGACCCCACTGCACCGGCCAAGAGAGGTACCTGACACATCTGTAGCAGGTGTGTTGTGTAGCCCTACAGGCTGTGAGTGTGTGGCACACGGGATGTGTGTGCCATGTGTGGCATGTGCTCTGTTCCGACTTAACGTATGCCTGTGTGCCAGCTGCGGAGGTGTGTGATGCTCAGGCAGGATGCTATTCTGAGACTCCAAGTATGGCCCAGTGTGTTCGGATTGCTGTCAGTGCAAGTCTATGTCAGACTGGTATTGTAGTCACTGTAGTATGTCATGCCAGCTGACAGGGTATGGCAGTACTGGGTTCAGAGTGCTCAGTCCCCAGATTGGCTATGTGGTTGCATCCCACACATGTGTAGTATGTTCCTGGCCAGGGGAGAGGGTTGACTGCATACATGTGGCAGCTGTGACATTGCCACATGACTTACATATACCACAACTGGACCATAGAGGTGATTCACAGGTTACCTTTGCACATGCTACCATAGTAGTGTGATTGCCATGGTGATTACCAACACATAGGGCCAATGGGGAACAACATACTGAAGGTGAGTATGTGTGGGTGTACTGCTACTGATTTCATAGCGCTGGCATTTATGACTGCACACGTGGGTAAATGCCAGGTAAGTCATATGCAATGTGTCACAGGCAACATACATGCGAACAGGACAGACAGTGACGTTCTGTCAAGTGGAAAATTGACATACGTATAGTACGCTATGCAGATGTCACTAGGAATCCACAGAAGCTCTGTAAATCTGCATTGCAGGTGGAATCAGTGTTCCAGGGAACCTCAAGCAAACATGCATGCAAACAAAGCTACAGTAAGCAGGGCTGGAAGTAGTCCATTGTACAACAAAGAAGGGGTACCACTTCCAGTAGTTAACAGTGCAAATATGCAGGCACTATTAGCATGTACCCAGGGATGCACAGTTCAGATGTCCATGGTAAAACTGATATTATTTAATATTTAATTTAATTTAAATGAAATTGGTACTGCACACATATCAACATGCGCAAACATCCACATTGCATAGTTGTTGTGGGCAACATGCCACCATTAGTGTACATGTCCATCATTGCGTATCACTACTTGCATTACCTTCTCCCCTGTGCTACCTATGTATGTGGCTATCTGTTGACATCCTTACCACCGGTATGCAATAATGTGCAGCTGTTACACTATGGTACTTACTATGGGTGTAGATAACAATTCAGGACAGTCAAACAGTTACTGCATCAGGCATGCTGGGATATACACACAATCATATCAGCACACTGTACTGTTACCAACATGATACTAGTAATACACTTCTATGTAGTCACCCTGTGCATCAGCAACATGTTAACCTGTTCCTGCACTGATGTTGGAGATTGCAGGAGGTGGCACAGTTTCATCATATGCACAGGGTGTGAACTAGGTATGCCTGAGTTGCCACTGATACCACCAATTGACATGTATGTGTATGTGTGTTGGTGAGGGACAGCAGTACAGGGTGGGGCACTGTTGGTGCAGTGTGTGCGTGTATGTGGGAGCCCTAGGTGTTAACATTTTGCATGTGTGTATGCATGCACACAGTTCCACCTCATGGCTGCCATATACTGGAGTTTGTGGACAGCCACAGACTGCACCTGGCAAGTCATACAGATCAGTGTCTGTGGCCATGGACACGATACCTGTGCCTGGCAGGGGTGCTATGGACCGTATCCGGTACTAAGCCAGACTGGGTACAGTCATCAGAAGTGGGTGTTCGTTGACTGGACACAGGTCCCTGTTGGGACTGTCCAGAGCCACGTGCATGTGGTCTCCTGGGGTGGTCTGATGACAGCACAGACCCAGCATTGCTGGGGCTGCTGCTGGCACTATGGGGGCATCTGCATGCCTGTTGTCGTCCGTGCCGACTAACAGCTGCTGCTGTTGCTGGCATATGGCCACGTCGACGCCGCAATCGTCCACCATTGCCCTGGCTCATGGACATGTAGTTGTGGAACTGCTGTAATATGTCCCCACAACGTCTGTCTATGACATCGGTGAAATTACGGATAGCATCCGCGATGTCACGCATACTGTCAGTCATGGATGTGTGACATGCTCTCAGCTCCCTCAGACCCTGTCTGGTGTACCTTTCCATATGTGACTGTGCCTGCATGACAGCCCGAAACATAGCTGAGGTTGACAGACCTCTTTGGGCACGTGAGCCAGAGGCAGTACGCCCACGGATGCTCCCATGTGAACCCATGGGCAACTGTCTGTGTGGTACCATCTCAGGACCCTGCCCATGGCTGCTGTGTGGGGAAGCATGTGCCACAGATACCACATTACCCTGGTCAATGCCCACTGAATCCTGCCCATCACCTAGGGACATTGGTGACATAGGATGTACTGGCAGGATGACTGTGCGCAATGATGGGGTTGACAGCTGTGTACTGTCAATTGGCTGACCAGTGATGGACCCTGACACACCTTCCTGTGCCATTACACAGATATCATCATTATCAGTACCTGTGGCACCAGATTCAGGTTCCCTGCTGCAGGACACCAGAGCAGCACCAGAACCTGTGGGAGGAAGACAGGAAACACAGTTTACAATGTCTACACAATGTTGCCAGTGATGCACACATGCACACATGCACATGTGGACACACGCACACATGCACACATGCACACCCCGCAGTATACACACAGAGCACTACTGAGGTACACTATTATTACTAGCACTAGCAGGACTATTATAGGTATTGTTAAAACACACTCACCAGCATGGCTGGGCTGCCTTGCTGTAACACCGGAGGGAACTGCAGAAATGAGGGGATTAGTGTCAGTGGGCACAACTGTGCCATTGATACTGCGTATGATACAGTTCAGTAGTACAACAGTTGCCTTTCACATGTCAGCTGCTGATATTGGCAATATCACACCTGCACAATTACATACTATGTTGACAGCTACATACCAAGGACACACCTTACACATGCATAAAGTAACAGTGTACAGAACAGTCAAGTGTACATATGGCATATTACCTGCACACTCCATGTCATGTTGCTGTGTGGCTCCAGCCTCCATCATAACGCAGGTGTGTTGCTGTTGATGTTCCTGGGCTGGAGCCACAACACTTAGGAGTAGCCCCTCCAGTCTGGTGAGGGGGGGATGTGTGGCCACCCCACCTCCTGTGGCGACCTGTTGCCTGTGGATATCAGACACACACTGATGGACATTTCTGATTAAATCACTGCAGTGATGTCGTACCTGCTCATATGTCCTATTATGCGTGCCAATGTCATTTACCCTACGGACAAGGTCTTGCCACAGTGCAGCCCTCTCCTGCTGATTCTGGCTGGTGCGGGAAACAGTATGTCATAATCCCGCACCAGGCTCTGGTGTATCTCTTCATCTTCTGCAGCAGAGTAGGCAGGATTTCGCTGACGCACCATGTCCCTGAAAGAGAACACAAACAGGATATTAGCAAACTATGTCAGCAAAATATGGCACACATACTATACATGATACTCAACTGTAGTGATATACTACTACTCCCATATGTAGCACATGTGTGTCTCTTGGTGGATACACATGTACATGGCCAGATATCAGTGCTCAGCCGACACCTGTGCAACAATACCTGCCACATTCCATACAACATAGTACCAAGCCCCATCAGTCAGCACACTGAGACAGGTCCAATGCACCACCTCACTCTAGGGGTTCATAACAAGGTACTGTATGTGGAACGTCATCCACTAGTGTGATCTGGAAACAGAATAATCGGCATGGATATACATATCCCACCACCACCACCAGCACAGTAGACTACTTTGAAATATATGTGAATAGACAGATATTCACTTGTTAGGACTGAGATGGTATCCATGCAGCCCACTGGGCCAGTGGAAGCCACAACCCACAATGCTGACCCCTTTGCAAATGCTTCCCATGGACATCCCCAAGAATGCATGGAACATGCACACACAATTCTAACCCAGACCCTATGCACAAAGGTTAAGCATCCTGTCTGGTGGACCCCAGCCAAAGACAAATTGTATAACAATAGAAGGAGGCTACTGCAGGACAGAGCAGAATCACATAAAGGGAAGGCATCTGTGGTCGGCACTAGTAATAAGCTAAGTTCTCTCATAACAACATCCAAGGCCAACTCTGAGAGAGACATGGCCAAGGACACTAAAGATAACCACAAGGCCTTCTTCAGTTTTGTTAGAAACATGGACCAAAAGCCTCAGATATGCTCAGAGTTAGTACACAACTACATAAAATTCACTGAACCCACAGATATTGGCAACATTCTGGCAGACAGGTTCAGTGCAAATATCCCCCCTCCCTCTCCCCCAAAAGAAGACATACTTATCACAGCTGAATGTAACCTCCCTGTCATCTCAGATGTCCAGGTGAGGGCCGCCTCAGCAAAGCAGAACACACAGCATCAATGTGACCTGCTGGTATCCCTGGATGTGTGCTATGTGAACTCCAAGAGGAGCTACAACCGCATATAAAACTGATATTTAACCTTAGCCTTACTACGGGATATGTACCTGAACCCTGGCGTACAGCAACAGTGGTCCCACTCCACAAAGGAGGCACCTCTACTGACCCTGGGAACTACCGCCCCATAAGCTTAACCAGCCTGGTCTGCAAAGCTATGGAAAGATTCATTATGGAACTCATATACAGCGATATTGGGGACCTACAGACACTTGATCACACCCAGTTTGGCTTTGTGAAGGTCTGATCCTGCCTTTTGAACCTGGTTGACTTTTTCAAAACAGTCACTACAGCCATTGATGAGGGCAAAGCAGTCCATACAGCCTACCTGGACTTGACTAAGGCCTTCAACACTATACTCCACTCAGGCATCATAGACAAGCTCATCAGCTTAAATGTTAATGCATATGTCACATGATAGGTTGCAAACTGGTTGAACAACAGAATCCATAAAGTCAACATTGCAGGAGCCATGTCAGACTCAAAGCCAGTCACAAGTGGTATCCCACAGGGCTCTGTCCTAGGACCCCTCTTGTATGGCATTTACTTCTCAGCTGTGAAAGCAAACATGGGTGGGTTGTGGATGACAAAGTTCCCAGATGACTGCAAACTAGGCTCCATAGTCGATACACCAGCTGGCACACACATCCTACAGACAGGCCTCACTGAAACGGACAACTGGTGCCAGAATCATGGCCTAACACTGAATGGCATGAAATGTATAGTCATCACCTTTGGGTAAAACAATGTACACACAACTTATCACATAGACATACATATAGATACAGACCAATAACACATATGGAGGGTTCACAGTATGTAGACTATTAAATTGTTACTTTACATTACCTGTGTTTGTCACAGCTGGTTGCGTTACCGTTAGTATAGGTTCCTGCTGCTGCTAGCCCAGCTTGATACTGTCACTGATGACAGCTTCAACTTAGTTTTTCTTAAGTGTAGTTTTTGTTTGTGTTTTTATTTCCTTTTTCTCTCTCTCTCTCTCTCTGCCTCCAGACGGTGCAATGAAAGTATTGCATGCGTGGACTGGGAGTACAGGATGCTTTTGTAGGTATCTGCATATGTCCATGTGATGGCCTCTGCACCAATTGTTAGCCAGCATTTGCTGATTGCATGCA
Organism: Protopterus annectens; assembly: GCF_019279795.1. Taxonomy (NCBI): domain Eukaryota; kingdom Metazoa; phylum Chordata; order Ceratodontiformes; family Protopteridae; genus Protopterus; species Protopterus annectens. The sequence goes on along the minus strand of NC_056739.1, from coordinate 934,290,000 downwards.
GCCAGTTGTGTACTGATTGCAGTTCTCACTGTGATTTCAGGACAGTGCTATAAAAGGGTATGTGAGATAGGCGTTGCCCTTTCAGATTGTAAGGGCGGGGACCATGCTGGTATGCTGTGGACACTGTTCTGTGAGTGTAAAGGTTAGTATCTCTCTCATAATTCAGGCTGTGTTGTAGATTAACATTTCTCCATTCATCTCTCCTGTTTCCTGTACTACGTGTGTATGTATATATATATATATATATATATATATATATATATATATATATATATATATATATATATATATACATATATTTATCTATATATAATAACTGACATTATTACCTACTAGCTACCAACTAGCATGGCTGTTTCTGTTCACACACTACTATTATTGAAATCCACTAGATTTGACAGTAAATATACATGACATGCTTTCTGTACTACACATCCTATATTCCCTTTACATTCATTCCTACTATTACATGATATATTTATTGTAGCACAATGTTTTTATATAACAGTCATGGCTTAGTGGTAAGTCATGCAGACTACTGTTTCCAAGGTCCTGGGTTCGGGACTGACAGTGGGATTTTATTTTGCTTTTGAACTGACTACAGGACCTGTCATTCAGAGTGACTAAGGCACTTTTAAGCAGTTGTAACCGGGTTAGCGCTGGTTTGCGTGGAGCTCCGCATGCACTGGCGTTCAGCTCCGCACACCGCTTACAACCGCTTAAAGATGCTTACTTGCAAGACACCGCTATTTTCTTTGAAAGAAATGAAAATGGGGAGACAGGAAAGTGGTGAAAAAGGGTCACAAAGAGGGTAAGACAGTAGGGAAACAAGCTTGGGTTTTGCAGGAGGGATGTAAGTAAGGCCCATAGCTGCCCATTTCTTCATCAGCAACAGCTGTGCATATGTTTGTAATTTGGTGTGACATTTGATACCTTCCACCCCTGAGAGAGGTGTAAGGACAACAATAATACTTGTTGTACAGCCAATTGTAATTGACAGTTTCCATGTCCAGCAGACATGTGTGCAAAATGGGCAGCTCTGTATGGGGCGTAATTTTTTTGTGGGTACAGAGTGCCCTTTTTTTTTTTTTTTTCAGGTGAGAGTGGTATGTCAGGTAAAGGAAGTCGGTATAGCTGGGGAGGTAGGTTGGGTAGGTCAACAGACAAGACAAACAAGACGCATACAGGGGTGGTGTATGACACGTGTGGGGGGGGGTTACACAATTGATGGGGACGGATGTTTGGATATCCAGAGCCCATGAGCCCACAGATGGCAACAGTGGAACTGATATCCCCACCCATGGGCAGTTGCCACTGTACCTTCACTGCCCAGGACGGGGCTGTGCTGGGGGCTGTGTAGGCTGGGCAACAGGCATGCCCGTAAGTTGTGCCACCTGTGCCTCAAGCTGGCGTAGGGGCCCAAGAACAGATTCCTGGATCTCCCTACGCACCACAGTCCGGACGCTATGGAGGGTGAGTGGTGGTTCTCCTCCAGCCACACTTGCAGAGGGGGGATGAGCCCCATCCCCTGCAGCGCTTCCACCCACAGGTGGCACAGGGCCACTGGAGGAGGGTCCGGACTGGGCACTACTGCCAGGTGCACTCACCAGCTGAGGTGGGAGAGGTGGGTCTGCTGGAACCCGCCTTCCCTGTCATCCTATGTTTTGCATTATGTCATGGCAGTTTGGGTTAGTAACATACAATACCATTTGCAATTAGTTGTAACAGCATGCATTAGTATTCCCATTAACCAAACACCCAGATATTCACACCATTGAACAGCGAGCATAACACATGCATAATTTGAACAGCAATACACAGTCCAACAACATGCAGGGTTGATTGATGGCAACAGGCCATCAGGTTTGGCTGTATGAACAGGGCAGATGCATCAACGTACATGCAAATATGTATGACCCAACAGGACAAATGTCCAGGGGTGTTAATTGTGATTGCACATACCAATTTCACGTGGAATGGATTATATGTGGTTATAGGGTAGGGTGAAGAAAATATAATTAACATCTTCAAATACCAATACATATGCTGTACATTTCTAATAGCTGCAGATATATACACACTACTGTTCTACCTACAGTTTCCTATGTGATAACTACTTCAAGTTGGTGATAGGACTGTTACTGCTACATCAATATACATTTTATTGTTATTCATACACGTTCATATCTGGCTTTGTTCAGCTACATCATCCTGCTACATTTGCTTTATATAGCTATAGACAACTGTGGATGTTTGGTATTTCAGACAATCATACTATCTGCATATTGCAGACTGAGAGCAACATATCCACATTTTGGGATGCACATTACAGCTACAGGAACATTTTGAACACATTTCACAGTTTGGTTCTGCTTGTCACATTCATTTCATTCTGTACTAACTGCAGTATACTTTATTCAGGGGTTATTACTACTTTATTGGTGGATTCATAACTCTTTCTCACACTCTCTCACTTGTTTTACTTTTACAATTCAGGATGGTACTTACTTCTAGGCTTTATTGACATGTTTTACCTGTAGTTATTACAATCCTTTCCAACAGTCTCACTTCTGTCATGTTTCAGTATTTCAACAGGGATATATTTCACACATGTGATTTGCTCATCTTCTGCAGCTGTACTTTTCAGCCTGCTGCAGGTTGTGTACTATTATATTACAGGTGGGGCATCTTTATTTCAGACTTTATTTCAGACATTTTCATTTTTCTGTTTGGATTACAGACTGCAACACACTTTTGTAATCAAGCAATACTTGCAAACACTCTTACACTGTTACTTGCACATTTTATTACTTAGTGACTACACTACACTCTTTTGCTAACTGTCATACTTTTATATTTATTTACAGTTACAGGAGAGGATTACTGACCTGCCTGGTGGTGCAACCGCACCAGCCTATCGCCATAGGCTGCGGTTCGCAGAACGGACACCTGCAGCTGTAATATAAATAAAGTAATATTGGAATACACATCTCCATAATATCAGCTAGGTTAATTTCTTACATACATAATTAAATGTAACTTACTCAGTAGTGGGGCGTTGGGCATTTGCCGGGCCTCCTGGATCCAAAGGTTCAGTTGGTCCTGCTTACATCTCTTCAGGTCCGCATGGTGGTGACGGACCTGCTCACCAGTCCTTGGAATCCCTGTGGCACTGGTGAGATCATGAGCCAACCGGTCTCACGCCTCAGCCCTATATGCTCCCCACAGGACCTGGCCCTGCATGAGTTGGGCCTCATGATTGTGGACAAGGAGCAAGACCATACATCTGGACTCCTCAATGCCCCACCTCTGTGCTCGGAAGCAACTACCCTCACCTACTCCTGACATTCTGACTACAAGTTAGTTCTACAATCAGTTATGCTGTGTATTCCCGCCTATGGGGCTTATATATGCCGTTTTCCTGCACTTATCTGTGATTGGCCATTTTGGAATTGTATCAGCTTCACAAAACCTGCTTTGTCATGCTCCTCTTTCTATTCATTCCTATATATTTGCTATTACTGCATTTCTAAGTACAGCTGTCATGGCTTAGTGGTTCAGTACCTTGACTATGGTGCATGGTAACCTGGGTTCGAACCTGGCCACTGCTTTTTATATTTTATGACTGTCTAGACAGGCTAGGGGGTGTGTCTGTGTAAAGGCAGTTTTGTTACAGCTTGCTCAATGTTGCCCGTCGGTTAGCTCATTGGCGCGGTGCGCAGCTCCGCGCAAATGGGTTATGCTGGTTTACGCTTCATTTGGCTGTCAGCACGCATATTATGCTCAGCTCAGCTAGGGGCACACAGTTTCAGCGTGTTAAACCACAGCTCACCTACGGGCACTCATTTTGCACTTGTTGAACCATTGCTCACCTACGGGCACTCATTTTGCACCTGTTAAACCACTGCTCACCTACGGGCAGATGCACTCAACTTGTTAATTTATTGCTCAGCTATGGGCATATCTGGCATTTTTTATTATTTTTTTATCTCACATTTCTTCAAAATAAATGGCCTATTTCATTACATTTTACATAAAATCTAATTTTATATGTGTACATATATGTCAGGGACTTGTTCCGTGCTTATTTCACTAAAAATAAAAATTGATGCTGTGGGGGCTCGAACCATGACTGCCTTCTCTTCAGCCGACATCTCTACCACTACGCTATTGCTTTTTGGCTTACTTTGCATAGTTAGTTCTTATATGCTTTTCCACTTACTGCTAACTGTGGCTGAGCTACGGGCACGCCCGCGCAAACGAGCTCACTCACGGGCAAACATCTTTACAGTTAAAAAAAAATATAACATGTTCATTTATATAATTTTATGTTCATAGTCTGTGGGGGCATGTGTTGTGTTGTGTTTATTCACATTTCCATGTACTCTGTCGTGGGGATTTACTTTGGGCACTTTTACTCTTCTGGGGGCGTGTCCGCTTGCAGGGCTCGTCCTACGGACATGCCCCCTACTGTCTTCCATGGACCGTGTTAGCCTTAGGTGTGATTCAGCATGCCCTCATGCATATGCATGACATGCTGACATCACACCGTTTAACTGCAGCCTCCGTGTAAGCCTTGTATCTCTTACACGGAGGCTTCGTGAATCCTGCCCAGTGTGTCCCTGGCAAGTCAAAAAGGTCCATTTTCCACAATACATTAATCTGACTCCATTTCATTATGTACTGTGGTACTACAAGTAACAACTATTGAGCTTGTTTACCCCTCCTGTTGTTGTTCCACCCCCTCCAATTGCCCTGATAATAATTGGTCATAGGCGTGTTCTTCAGTCTCTCGGACCTTCGGAGGGGGGGGTATTCTAAAGGGTTCTGATAGTTAGTGTACCCAGCAGGGTGATCTATACTAGAATCATAGTTAACATAATCAGAACCATAGTAGTCACCCCTACCATTGTTGTACCCACCCATATTTCCATATCTTTCAAAATTACCAGTACCTTTTGGTCTAGGGTAGTGAGTATTATGCTCACTATCCTAGACCAAAAGGGTAGTGAGTATTATGCTCATATTCATGCAGATCCCTATTTAACTTTCTTATATTTCTATTAACAATCAATGACACTTTTTCATCTACTTGGGCTCTTGGGTCAAAATACTTCTTTTTCTCTTTGTCTACAGTAAACATTAAATCTTTTAATATACAGGTGTTGGCATTGTTAATTATTTCATTCAAAACACCCATTAGCCTTTTATTTTGCTTAATAATAGCTTTCTTATCAATTCTGAGTGAAACCCAGATCCCTCTTCAACATTGTTTGGGTATCTGTACACACACAACCCTTTAGGTATAACTTTTAAATGTAAACATTCCCTTAGATACACGATGTCAGCATCAAGAGTTTAAAATTTAAGCAATAAATCATGCAATTTGTCTAAATTGCTCAAATAGGTGCCAGTTTCATCTGAATGAAAGTTTATCCAGTTAAAAGAAACATGCTGATTCAGCCAGATATCCAAATTACAATTGTAGGAATTACTTTGACTGTGCTTTGCTTACTGTGGAACACATTAAATGTTTTAAGGTGGTTACGGCTTGCTGGTGCTTTTTTCCTGATTATTGGTTTTGTTTTGGGCACCTCATCCTCCTGGACTTGGTTTTATGTATATGTATATGTTTGTGTGTATGTGTGTGTATATATAGGTTCATAGGTTCATAGGTAGGTACTAGGCTATTGGCCCTAGGGCCTATATAAGCCTAGCCAAAAAGGTACCCTGGCTTTTGCCACCCAAGAAAATTATTTTCCTGTGCCCCTATCGAGCAGAGCCACAGAGGTGATCCCCAGGGTGAATTTCCTATTCCCCATCCAATCATCAAGATTTTTCTTGAAGAGTGCTAATGAGGAGATTTGTTTGATATAGATAGATAGTTTGTTCCAGAGTATGGGAAGTCTCTGGGACAGGAATCTATCCCTCCAGCATGTTCTGTTTATTGTGGTGACAAGGTTTAGGTCCCTAGACCATGTAGCTTGGAGGGATTGGGATTTCTTTAACTGGAGCATGTCCAACAGCTCTGGGTTTGACATAACTTTGTATGTTAGAAAGAGATCACCTCTGAGTAGGCGATATGCGATGGAGTAAAGCTGGAGTTTTTTGAGATGGTCTGCGTAGGGCATATGTTTGAGGCCAGTAATCCTCTTTGTGAGGTATTTCTGTGGCTTTTCCACTTGTTGTAGATGTCTTGTGAGGTACATACTGAAAGGGGCATTGTACTCTATAATGGGTCTAATGAGTGATGAGTAGAGAGGAACAATGACCTCTTTTTTCCTGGATGAGAAACCTTTTGTGATGAGGTGTGCCACGTAGAAGGATTTCCTGACTACTGTGGCGATGTGATTATCAAAGGAGAGACTACTGTCCACCTATGTCCCAAGGTCTCTTATCATACTTTTGGTGTTAAGTAGACTACCACCTATGTGGTAGCTCATGGGTACAGAGATTTTACCAAAGGGGATGACAATGCACTTTCTGGCATTGAGCTTAGAGCCACGGCTTTGACACCGGGCATCTGTCTCAGTGAGGCCCTTTTGTAGGATGTCCACATCGTTAGGAGTTTCGATTATGGCTCCTAGTTTGCAGTCATCTGCAAACTTCATTAGCCAGATACGTTGTGTGTTAGCCTGTACTTCAGAGGAGTAGATACCAAACAGGAGAGGACCCAGGACTGATCCCTGTGGAACTCCACTTGTCACTGGTCTGAAGTCGGATTTGGAGTCTGCTACTTTCACAGTGTGGGTTCTGTCAGTGAGCCAGTTGGCAACCCATCTTGTGACATAGGGATTTATACCTAGTTTAGTGAGTTTATCTATAATTCCAGATTGGGGGGTGGTGTCAAAAGCTTTGGCATGATCTAGATAGGCTGCGTGAACCACCTTACCATCTTCTATGGCTTTGGTGACTGCTTCAAAGAAGTCTATCAGGTTTAGGAGATATGATCTGCCTTTTACATACCCGAACTGGGTGGGGTCCAGGGTTTGGAGATTACCAATGTCTCTTTTTATAAGTTCCATGATGATACATTCCATGGCCTTGCAGACTAGACTCATTAGGCTAATGTGGCAGTAGTTCCCAGGGTCTGTGATGGCTCCCCCTTTGTGGAGTGGGATAACCATCACTGTGCGCCATTCAGTGGGCACAAAGCCTGAGGTGAGGCTATGATTGAACATGGTGCTTAGGTGGTGTGCCAGATCATTCTGTAGTTCATGTAAAACGCAGCCTGGGATGTTGTCAGGTCCCACGGATGCTGTGTTCTTGGCTTTGGAGAGTGTGTTTTTTACCTGTGCGCACACACACACACACACACACACACACACACAAACACATACAGCATAGATATATATATATATATATATATATATATATATATATATATATATATATATATATATATATATATATATATATAGTTAGTCTTTCAGGTGATTTCTTTTTCCATTAAGTATAAATATTCCTCTTATGCCCCCATGTGTGTTCCTTCTGATACAAAGTTAATTTTATAATGCAGTGCACTTTGCCTTCAGCCAGGATGCTGTGTTGCTGTTTAACCACAGATGTAAAACACAGCATTCGAGTAAAAGTAGAACAGGAATTCAGGCTACAGAAGTAGGAAGTTAAAACTCACCTGATAAAATATCAACATTATTTTGTAACAGCTTATGTCATTACAATAAAAAAAAATCTAGCATATAATGTAATATATAGCAGTTAAATGTCATTCAAAGAAATGACATAGTACAAGTATATAATCTTAAGCATATAAATATCTTGTATCACTGAAAGCAATTTCCTGTTATTGATACAAAACATGAAGCGGATAAATAAACCTCAATATTGATTTCAAATGTGTAATCTGAATAAATGTACACGGCTGTATAGTGTGGCTACAGAAAAAAACATTAATGTTCTTTTAAAGAAACAAGGATGTATTTCTAAGATATTTTTTCCATTGTGCAGTGAATGAAACCTTCACATTATGTTGGGAATACACTGAGACTGATAAAATCCTGTCCAGCAACATCAAAAATCACAGGACTGTTATGATTCCATTGTCTGCTTTAATCAAAACCAACATTTAATCCTAGGCAGAGTGATGCAGAGTAGAGTTACGTCTCACAGAAAATAATTAAAACAAATCCACAAGGTTATCTTCACTGGGCATTAAAATGAATCCTCAAATTTCGTTTTAGCATTAAGTCGCATATCCCAGAGAAAGTACTTAAGTCCTGTAGCTACTGAAGTTTTGAATACAATGAAGTGTATTTGAGTTCGGACTGCTGTTGTTAACTGTAATCCACATAATATGTTATCTGTACATAGTTCTGATTCCACAGTCTGCTTTGGGTTGGAGGTGGGGGAGTAGCATTTACATATCTAGGAACAACAGAGGAAAACAGTTGCACTATCCAAAAAAAAAAAATAATTATAATAGAATGAAAATCTGCTATGGAACTTTTCTGCAAGTAGCCACAGAACCCTTGAGAAGTCCTTGGACACTGGATGTGGGTACTACTGTATTATAGCAACTGTGTGCTACTAATATGTAAACATTGAATCAGAAAACACATTATTCTTGTAGTGATGTCCTTTCTATTTTTTCCCTGTTTTGCTGCACTGTTTTAAACCCATAATTGTGCAATATGACTTATAACTGATAGCAGCCTTATATATGCATCCTTCTTAAAGCTGTGGTAACTTAAGTTGATATCTAGTCAAATGGCACCTTCAGGATTAATGTGGTAAGATTGCTAACCATTTCATATTTTATACATTTGATCCTTGTGACCATTTATTATAACTATGATGAGAACACAGGAGAGATGTTAGACATGGGGATTAGAACTTTGGCTGATACTAGGCTGGGGGGTTGGAACTTGGTGCAAGGAGGTGCTATGAGATGCAAAATGTGTATGTTGCCCCAGGCAACAACCTCATTTGCTAGTGCTGTAATAAAAATGAATTAAAATTGTTAGAAGAGCCTCACATCAGAGTAGAAATGGGTAGATGAACGCTGTGGTGGGATAAAAAGAAATTAGGAAGAAGCTATCAATGTAGTGGCTTAAGGAACAATGTGCATAGGCCTGTTGGGGGCTTTCAGTGATGGAAAGAATGCAGACTGGTATAACAAGCAGATATTATGGAAGTCTTCATAAAATTCTGTAGTATTCTGTAGAGGACAACTGAATGCATATGTCATGGAAATTATCAAAACAAAAGATATGTGCAGGAAAAAGTGAGAGAAAAGATGGAGTAGGCTAAGGATAACAGGATCATAGGAGGTTACTAGGCTAATGTCCCCAGTGCCCTTACAAGCCTAGCCAAGTTCAACCCATGTTTCCAAATGTGTCTGGTTCAAGCAGACACTGTAATCAGCACCTATTGACCCTGTCCAAGAGGGACACAGGTGGATACCCTGGGATGAATTTCCAATTACCCATCCAATCGTCCAAATTACACTTAAATAGGGCCAATGAGGGGCTTTAACATGAATAGAAAGCTTGTTCCAAAGGTGGGACCAGTCTCGCTAGCAAGTTCTGTTAATGTTACATACCAGGTTAAGGCCCTTTGAGAGAGTGACCCATGTGCAATTTGACTTGCGAATATGCAGCATTTCCATTAAAGCTGGGTCAGAGAATGCTCTATATGTAAGGCACAGGTCACCTCTGAGCAATCTGTATGACACAGAGTAAAGTGACAATGATGTTGCAAACACCAAATGAAGATAAGTTAAAAAGAAACACATAGAAACCAGCTCCGCCACATAGATCTGTATTTTGCATTATTCTTCTGGTACCTCAGCTTGTTGCCTTCTCAGAAATAATTCAGTAGTACAAACTGATCTAATTTATACACAAGAAGTGCCCCATCCATCAATTATACAACCAACTAACATTCAAATATCTGTTATTAAACCTTTTTATAATATCCTATTAAAAATCTGTTATTTTACTTATAATTCTTATTCAATTTGTTTGGATGGTGCAGTGGTGCAGCGGTAGCGTTGTCACCTCACAGCAAGAGGCTCTCTGGTTCAAGTCTCAGCTAGGGTGCCTTCTGTGTGGAGTCTGTATGTCCTCCCTGTGTTCATGTGGGTTTTCTCCAGGTGTTCTGGTTTCCTCCCACCTTACAAAGACATGCATCTGGAGCCTTTCTTGCTGGGCCTCCACCGAAAATTGGCTTTGTTCCAAGTTGGATTTTCCCGGTTAACAAATATAAAAATAAATATTTATAATCATACACATCAATCCATATTTATCACACAAAAACTGTTAAAATGCATGAAATTTATCTGTACAGTTAAATTGCTATCCAAACTCATTCCCCTTGGAAAAACTGCCCTGTAATTAATAATCATCCTGCATTCTAATCTGTTAAGTTCTTCCCTAAAACTACCCCCTTTGTCCAAAATTTCCTGGGCTAAAACACTAAAACAGAAAGAATTTCCTAATCCCCATGTGAGAAATAAAATGGTTAGCCACTGGACTATTTACATTCTGTCGCATGATATCACCCAAGTGTTCCTAACCTTCACCTTTCTCTTAGTTTGCCCAATATACCATCTAACATTTTGGCATCCACACCCAATAATATAAACAACCCCTAGGGAGTTACAACTAAAAAATTCCTTGGCTTTGTAGTTCCTACCATTGATCTTCCATCCATTTAGATTTTTTACCCTATCACATATTGAACAGTTACCACAAGCATACGTCCCCACTCTGCCACCTAATTTGTCTCTTGTCCATCTCAACTTAGCATCTCTTTCAAATTATTATATCTACCTTATGAAAAGGTGATATGTTTTGGGAATAAATGTCCCACAGTCACATCCTCACACACTATATACCAAGATTCCCTAAATACCCTTTCCACAATTCCTGAAAATGGGGAAAATTTAGTCACGAAGAGCAATTTGTCCCTTCCATTACTAGAACTCACATCTGTCCCATGATCTCAACTAGATCCACCACAATATTTTTCATAAGACCCCCTATCATTTCTCAAAACCCTTTACTTAGCTTCCATCAAGATGAGTTCCGAGTAACCACGTACAATCAATCTGTTCTCAACCTCATTCAAATATGCATCCCTTAACATCACATCTGAAGTAATGTGGTAAATCCTTCTAAATTCCCCACAGGGCAAATATTTAATCAAATGGGGAGGATGCATACTATCTGCATGTAAAAAATTATTAACTGAGGTAGATTTCCTATAGGGTCTGAACTGGACTCTATGGTCACCCCCCCCCCCCCACATACAGTTCCACATCCAAAAATGCCATAGTTTATACTTTCAAACGGTGTGACTGGTGTTATTAATATGATCCATAAATTCAAAAAATCTACTCTGTTCACCTTTACATGCGAAAATCAAATAGTCAATAAACCTTTTATAAAATTCCACATTGTTTGAAAAGTATTCATTACAAAACATAAATTGACTCTCAAAATCACCCATATAAATGATGGCATAAGTTGGAGTATATGAAACCTCCATTGCTGTTCCTCGCTTTTGTAAAATAATCTTGCCCCCCATCTTAAATAATTATGAATTAGACAAAATTCCAATAATGACAGTAAATAAGAAGTTCAGGGACCTTCCCCAATTATTTTACCCATTGCTTCCAATCACCATCTAGTCTCAATATTAGTGTATAAAGCACAAACATCAACAGTAACCTGACAATAGTCCTTCTGCCATTTTAACATTTTTAAGCTCTCACATAGTTCACCTGTATTTTTAATGTGGGAAGAAACCTTTATCAAATATTTTTTTAAATTGAAAATCCAAGAACTTCCCCACATTTTCTAAATAAGAACATATTCCTGATATTATAGGTCTACCTGGGGCATTGGATACATTTTTATGAATCTTGGGGATATCATAAAATTTTGGGTCCTGAGGTTCCCTTACAAACAGTTTTTTCACATCTTTACTTTTCAAAAAGACTAGCCTTTTCCCTTTTTCTGATAGTTCACTTAGCTCCAAATTAAATTTTTTAACTGGGTTATTAACAAGTTCAGCATAATCATCATTATCAACAATCAACTGAATTACCATTTCATCATACTGTTTCCTTTCATAATAACCCATGTACCATCCTTATCAGCCTCTTTGAAGTATATTCATTGAGCTGTGAACGTACTTCCTGTAAATCTGTCCATTCATCTTTTGTCAAATTGTACTTCTTTTCTGATCTCAAAAAAAGTATAAAACTCATGTTCAACTTGTTTACGCACCATACTTTCAAACATGTTAATAGCTAAGGAATTTCTTTGGTGGAATAGAATTACTCTTCAAAGACAATGCAGAGACATAAACAACCATAGCCTGTAAAAAGTACTTAGTGCTGTTTATTATTAACAAGGTCTAATGCTTCCACATCCCCACCATCATTTTTCCTTACATCCATAAGCTCTGAAAATGAATCAATTTCATATATACTCAAATCTAACAAGTCATCATCATCATATTCATTATTAACCTTATTACATTCATTTTTATCCTGAAAAAATATTTTTAAATATAATTTACTCGAAGAAGCATTTTGCATCCAATACAATATCTGCCAAATAAGAAATTCTAGTTGGGACGAACTTCGCCCCTTTTAATAACACTTTTTTTTACATTATCAGACAAAACCAGGCTGGATAAATTAACAATGTATTTCCAACAGTCTTTTCAAAAAAAGTCACTATAGTGTGTGTAGGAAAACCTACCCAAGGGTCCGCTACATTAGTAGCATTCTTTATCTTTTGTTGTATTTCCCTTTGCCCTTCTAGTAATTGCGTGGTTGCCCCGACTTTGGTGAATGTACTTGATTCACTATGTTTTTTTCAGTATTAGCCACTTCCTCTGTTTGTATATCCTCGAATGAAACGCTCTTTTTACTAGAATAAGTCTCGCCTAAAGAGATTGAGAAATCATGTCTTTCCCTTGGCCCTGAAGCACTTCCCCTGACCTTCGACCTGCCAAAGTGCCCTTTCTGTTGCCAGGAGTACACTGCATTGTTTTCAAAGTCTCGGATGCCATGATTTAATTTCTTCTTTTTATGTTCCAAGATATTATTCTCTGCTTCCAGCACTTTGATTTTTATTTCATTCATAAACCATCTATATTTAACATCGGATGTTTCACACATTAAAGCATCCTGTACCTACGCAATTTATCCATTGTTATCAAATTGCATTTAATCAAGATGCAGAGCCAAGTCACAGTACAATTAAGTGTCTCTTTTTAAAGTGACAATGATTTCAGTCTGTCCACATAAGACAGATCTTGAAGACCCTGAATTTCCTTTGTAAGGAACCTTTGTGGTCTCTCCAATTGTTGCAGGTGTTTGGAAAGGAACATGCCAAAGGAAGCATTGTACTCTATAATTGGCCTGAAAACAGAATAGTACAGCGGGTTATAACCTATTTTTTTCTGGAGGCAATGCCCTTATTTATGAGATGAGCAATATAAAATGTACTTCTTACCACTGTGGAGACATGGTGGTCGAAGCTAAGGTTGCTGTCGATCTGTGTGCCCAGATCTCTCACCACTGACTGTGTGCTTAGGGTATTGCTATTGATGTTAATAAACCAGGCACCACGGAAGCAATAGAAGCCGGCAAATAAATCCAACAAATAAAATCACAACTATGCGAAATAAAATAAAGAAAACCTTTTAATGTGAGCACTTTCAGCAAGTAAAATAACTTGCCTTCATCAGCCAAACGGTTTTTTCAAAGCATCAGGTTATTTTTATATGCTATTAGGCCAAACCAATTAAACAATCAGCCTGAATAACAAAAGAACAATTTTAAAGCAGCCTCGCCACTAAAATCATAGAATAATAATAAATTTCAATATAAATCCAATACAGTCTTACCTACCTATTAAAAAAAAACATTAGTAATCAAAAAATGCAAGTGTTCTAACAAAAAAAAAACAATAAACAAAAATTATTTATATACATATTCCGAAGTGTTATTCACATTAAAAATGAATATGAGCCACTATAAATGTTATTCCCTAAATATATCTTCACATAGTTCCCAAAGCAATATACTAAAGGCTTACCAATATATAAAAATCTAAGAATATGTGTAGAAAATAGTAAAAATAAACAATATTAATGTTAGATGTCCAGCACAATAAACTAGAAATGTTTATGTGTGTAAACAAATGAAAGTCATCTTTTAAGAGCCAAGTATCTCAACGTGCATTTAATAGAGAGATTCTCGTTCAAACCTGGAAAAACCTGAGCTCTTGTCTTAATCTGCCACATAAGCTCATCAATTTCGAGAAGGACTTGTCAAGGTCCTCCTCTAATATCAGTTCTCCTGTGTTGTAGAATTGCAAACTTAAAGGCATGATCAGGGTGATCTAAAATGTGTTTAGCCAGAGCATTATTGGGATCATTTTTACTTATAGAGTAATAATTCTCATAAATACGTTGTTTTAGTTTCCTTTCGGTTTTACCTATGTAAAATGCATCACATAGAGTGCACAAAGCCACAAACGTAACTCCCTTAGACTCACAATTATATCTATGATTAATTTTATACGTTTTGTTATTAATGGGAATTTGATTAGTATTAAAAATATATTTACAATAAGAACATGTTCTGCATTTAAACATGCCTTTAGTTCTATTTATACATTCTCTTTTTCTCTACAGGAGTGAGTTCAGATTTTGGCCTCGCCTATATGTTATTCTGGGCCTAACTCCTAGAGCTTTTGATAGCCTTTCATCCCCTTTGATTAGATTCCAGTTCTTGTTAAGAACTTCTCTAATACATAAATGATCCAATGAATATGTACAAAGGAAACTGACTTGATGAACTATAAAGTGACTAGACAAATGGGTTGGTTGCTCACCAGTACAACCTTGGTAATGGTTCAAGTTTTCAATTGGGATGACTGCCTGATCAGATAACAACGGTATAAAAACCCCCCATAGTCCTTTTGTTTATTATCTCATTTTTAATATTTAAAACTAGGGTTGAAGGATACCCTCTGTTCAAAAACATTTTTTCTAGCAAGTCACATTCAAAATTGAAATCGGTCACATCAGAAACCATACGGGCTGCCCTAACCATCTGGCCTTTAACTACTGCCTTCTTCTGATGGTAGGGGTGACAGCTAGAAAAATGCAAAAAATGTATTGGAGTATGTTGGTTTACGATATATCAAGCTTTTATACCTACAATTTAAGTCATCCCTAATAAGCTGAATGTCGAGGTAGTTAATGGACCTCTCCCCTATGGCATAAGTAAATTCAAAAAAATTGGTAGTCTGGGTGATGTTGTTAATAAAGGAAGAAATAAGAGAAAGGTCACCTTTCCAGATACAGAACATGTCATCCTGGTACCTAGTGTACCAGGATACATGGTTCTGAAAAAGCGAATCTTTAAACAAATTGCTATTGATGTGGTAGTTACCGAAGGGGATGATAATGTATTTTTACATTAAGTTTAAGACCATGCCTTTGGCATCAGTCCTTAATCTACATAAGACCTTCTTGCAGGAAGTTGACATCGCTAGGGGTTTCAATGATCGCTCCCAGTTTGCAGTCATCAGAAAACTTTGTCAGCCACAGTCCCTTAATTTTAGCCTGTACTTCAGAGAAATAGATTCCAAACAGTAGATGTCCCAGAACTAATCCCTGTGGATCACCACTGGTTAGGGGTCTGCTGGAGGAGGTTGAGTCCCCTATTTTGACTGTATGAGTTCTATCAGTGAGCCAGTTTACAACTCACCTGGCAATTTATGGGTTGAAACACAGCTGGGTGAGTTTATTAATGATGCCTGAGTGGGGGATTGTGCCAAAGGCCTTGGCTAAGTCTATGTAAGCCATATGCACATATTTGCTTTGGTCTAGAGATGTGTTGACTGTCTTGAAGAAGTCCACCAAGTTTAATAGGCATGGTCTCCCCTTGACATAGCCAAACTGGGTGGGTCAAACATTTGGAGATTTTCTACATCTTTGTTAGTAAGGTCCATGATGATTTGTTATATGGCCTTGCAGTAAGGCTGGTCAGGCTAATGTGTCTATAGTTCCTGGGGTCCATGGATGCACTCCATTTGTACAAAGGGATGACTGCAGCTGTTTTCCATTCCACTGGAACAAAGCCAGTGCTTAGGCTGTGATTGAAAAGTATGCCCAATGGTGATGCTAATTCCTATTTTAACCCATATAGACACAGCCTGGGATGGTGTCTGGTCCCAAAGAGGTTGTGTGTTTGGCATGGAGAGGGTATTTAAGATCTACTCCTTGGCGATACTAGGTGGGGGGCAGGTGTTAGGGATGCTTTGGGATATATCTGGTGGGGACAGGGGAGTGATGTTTTCAGTGAACCTGTCAGCCAGAAGGTTTCCTATATCCGCAGGTTCTATATATGTAGTACCATTAACTATGAGTTCAGCACAAATTTGAAACCTACCTTTGAGGTTATTGATGTAACTAAAGAACGCCTTGTGGTTATCCTTAGTTAGGGAAGCTAATTTGGATTAGTAGTTAGCTTGGGAGGACTTCAGTAGGAGTCTTATTTGCCTGTGTAAGTTGAGGAGGGAGTGTTTCCCAATTTTGAGACCATTCCTTCCTACTCTTAGACAGCATTTTCTTTATCCTGTTGTATAGCCTATTAATGGTAGTTGTCCACCAGGAAGGTTTGTTTTCCTTTGAAGATTTTGCTTTGATTCTATCAAGTATGGCAGAGTCAATACAGTTGTACAGGTGCTTGTTTAAACCATTGGTGTATAACACAGCATAGGTGTCTGTTCCATCAGGGGAGGGGCTATGAAGCTATTTATGCTGTCACGCAATAGGCTGTAATTGGCCTTGGAGAAGTTTTTCAGTCTAGTTGCTGCTGGGGGGGGTCTTGTATTATAGTTAGTTCTAGCAAGACTGATTTGTGGTCAGATCTCCCCCATGTTGGTGAGCATCAGATCCAAAATGTTTGCGCCCCTTGTGGGAGTGTCAACCAGCTGGTTCAGGGCACTGGAGTTAAGGAAGTCCAGGAACCTTTGGGCAAGTGAGTTTAAACACGTATAATTTATCCAGTCAATGAATGGATAGTTAAAGCCACCCAAAACCAGGATGTATGGTTGCATCTTGATTGACTCAAGTAGATCCAAGAAGGCTGAGTGGATGTCCTGTTTCATGAAGGGGGGGTATTATAGCAGGCAATGACCTGAAGAAGAGTCTTACCTTCAGTCAATTGCACCTGAAGTAATTCAGGGGAATCATGCTGTTTAACCAATGTAGATGTGCATTTATCTTTAATGAATATTGATACACCATGCCCTTTAGTTTTCATGCCTTTAGTTTGTGGTCTGAATGTATGGAAGGATATGTAACCTGTTATAAGGAAATAACATGGTATAAGGAAAGGAGGAATGCTGGTTAGCTAAAAAAGTCTAAGAGAGTGGTCATGGTAACAAAGAACAAGTCATTAGAGGCACTTAACCAGCTTCTGCAAAGTGACTCAGCAGATTACCTTGTGATCTGATATATTTTCTTTGTGCTAAGAAGGAAAGATAAAAAAAGTAATTAGTCAACATACATAAAAGATGCCAGCCACAACCTGCTCACCAGTCCACATGATGTGAAAGGCAGATGGAAGTGCTTCCAGCATCTCCTGAATGAAGAAAATACCTCAAATGTTGCACTGTCCCATACACAGCCTACAGTCTGAGTAAGAGGTGCCCACCCTAGAACAAGAAATAACAGCACTAAGGAAAATGAAGTCAAGGAAAGCAGCAGGCTCAGATGAGGTCATAGTAGATATGATCATGTTGTTGGGTGAGTCAGAGGTGAAAAGGCTCATGAAGGTACAAATAGCAGCATGGAGATAGTGGCATATCCCAGATGACTGGAAAAATAAGCATTATAGTGCTAGTATACAAGAACAAAGGGGGTCTGTATTACATAGTCTAAGTTCCGTAACTCTGAACACCTAATGGTCGAACCATTATGTTCGAAGTTACAGAACTTCGACTATGTAAAGAAAAAATAAATACACAATGGACAAAACAATAACTTGTTGTAAGCAGGGGGCAAGCCCCCATGCACCCCCACATTTAAATATACCAACTCCGAGATCGCACCACATTGAAGTGAATGGAAACCTCCACTTATGGAGATTTCCATTCAAACGCCCGAACTTTTGCAAATTCAAACGTATGGTCTCGACCATATGTGGTTCGAACTTGTAAAAGTCTGACTACTTGATAGGAACCCGAACAAAGGGAGTATGGAGATATGGGATCTTTCAGACAGCTATCTTACACATGTGGTGGTGCTATGAGAAGATTCAGGTTACATGAGATCAAGAGCAGGATGAATTTAGGAATTTGCATGGTAAAAGAAAAAACAGCCAGAGCGTGTATTTAGTCAGAGCAGAAATCAAATTAGGGGAAAGGCAGTTTAAAGCAAGTTAATGTCAATGGGGGAACAACAACTGTATGTTGGAAGGAGGTGGAAGTCCTAAACAGAGGAAGATAAATCTCAAGAAATGGGTCAGGAATTTAAGAGTTAGGAAGGAGAAAGTTTGGATAAAGTTGATATGGGAAAGTTAGATGGTGCCTTGTAGAATAAAAGGTGTGTCAGGAGGAGGAGAATACAAGGTTTTTACAATGTTAATGGTCAGTAAAGTATGCAGTTGATGGTTGACGGGTTCTGTAACAGCCTTTGAACACAGCAAATTTTCTTTTCCCATATAGAATAGTGTATTTTTACCCTGGGCAAGCTCTTCAAATTGCATGTTATAACTCAAGCATCAGGGATTGTTAACCTTTCCTGGACTGAAGCTGGTGAAGGCATTGAACTGAAGGAGATGGTCTGAGATTAAAGAATAATGTATAAGTGAGGACTGAGCATTAACCATAATAATGTAGAACTGAGGACTCAGCATTAACCATAAAGTAGTTTTGTACTGGATAAAGGTCTTAATGTTTTCTGAAGGGGGTGTGTACCTGTGTTTTTGTGGGAATTATTATAACTGAAGTTGCACTGCCCAGAGACAGTGCTGGCAATGTGTGAATATCAGTCTTATACACACTATCCCAATAGAAACTGAAATTTATATATCTCATTAAGTGTGGACATGGAGCTAGGGGAATAAGAGTATGGGTAGGAGAGTATTAGACAGGTACAGTCTGCCATTTAGTGCAAAGGATTAAGGCTCAGAGCTGTTAATGAAATGCTTCCTGTTGTCTAGGGTACAAAATTTGATTTTCTCTACCTGCATTTGATACTTTAAACCTCTGAGCAAGTCACTGTGGAGGCAAAAAAATTGCCCTTTGCCCATTTTAATGTGATCTCCGAATTGGTATATATAATCTTTGTGGGTGAAAGGAGCAGGGGAGCTTGCCCCCACCACATAGAATGTTTGCCGAATTTTGTCACTTTTGGTATTTCAGCATTTTTTGGTGTAATGCTGTTCAGTGTTTCAGTGTTTCAGTGTTTCAGTGTTTGGCTTTATGAATATATTCCAAAATTCCACGTATATCTTTCAACTGTCCATGATTTTTGCAGAACACCCTTGATTTGCTCATATTTTTACCTTGCACTTCACAAAATGTTTGACTTTCTGATAAATTTTGAAGTCAGTCTGTAATACCAAACATTAAGAGCATCATGCTCCCAGTTTGTCACTCGTCCCTCTCTAACATAGATGACAAGCAGGCGGGGTATTTCTTTTAGCTGCTTTAATACATAGAAACACATCAGGATGGATAGCAGCATTATAAAATATAAACAAACTGATTAACAAACAGACCTTACATACATACATGCTTACATCTCAACAGATTACTACAAAATCACAGTCAGGCTTGCACATGCTCAATATTTATACATAGGTTCATAGACTAGGCTAATTGCCCTTGCAAGCCATTTTTAAGTTTAGCCAATTATCCCTCATGAGACTCAAATCCTGCACCTTGTGTTTGTAAGGCAAACACCTTAACCATTAGGCCACCTTCCCTCCTTTGTGCAAACCCTTGGATAACTTCTTAAAGGTACATACACACACATTGATCTACATCCTCCCTCTTAAAAGGATTGCCCTTAGTAAAACCAACGTTGGAGTTAGACATGTATTATTATAGACATTAAAAACAAATACAATGTTCATGTCCAAGTTGCCATGTATCTATTACACACAGAATGAGATAAAGGTACTCTCTCAATGTCTTGTGACATAGAAGGCCAACATACTAGACATCTCATCCTTCTTTTGGTAAAGTTGTTTCTTGGGTGACCATGATGCAAGATACTAATGTACTCTTGATGCAAGGACTTTGGAACAATTACTTTCAGATGTTTCATAATGATACCATTGTCAGACAAAATCTCATATCTGTATGGAAAATGAGGTTGCACTTCTTGAGGTAAACTAGATTGCTTTAACGGCCATCCTTGATTGATAAAGTGGTTGAGCCTCTGTAAAACTAGATCTGTGACTTGGTGATCTCTCAGCTCATCAAGATGTGTGGAAGAAAAATGTCTTACTTTCATGACTTAAAAATCTAGGTTCTCATTCTCATGCTGTTCAGGGGTGTTTCTGGGCGATCTGGATAAAGTGTCAGCAAGATAAAGAAGTTTGCCTTTCTTGTAGATAAGATTGAAATTATACTTGTTCAATCTCAATCTCTTCAAAAAAAGAAACCCTCTTGATTTTAAAGTATGGTACTTTGGAGCCAATGAGACTCGACAAGGAATGTAATTGGAAGTATTTGATTTAAATTGTATGCTTAATTGATTAATTGTCTTGTGCAATATGCTATATTTAAGTAAAGAGTGTTTTGTAATGTTTTTACTCTTAGAAGACTGTGCAAGCCAAGGTGCTAAGTGTTTCATTAAAATTGCAAATTGCTTACTTCTTGGAAAGGTGGTCTTGGTAGTATTTTAAAATATTATTTTTTGCTTTTTTTTTTTTTTAAGTTGCATTTGTTGAGAGCTATTATGTTGTCTGGCAGTAAGCACAGAAAAATAAGGCAATGAACTATTAATGAGCTACCTCCAGTGGTACAGAGATTGATTCCCTTAACCAGCATTTGTCAAATGTGTGATTTTGAGCAAGTCACTTAACCAGGCAGTGCTTTGGGGCAATTGGGAATTTAGACTAGGATCCTCAAATAACCTATAAATGCAAGTATGAATAGCAGGTCTGTAAACAGTGAGTCATACTTCCACGGTAGGATAGATTAGATTAACATTTTTACAGGTATTTACTTACACTATGCACTTACACTTCGCACTTTCTTATATGTCCTGTTATTAATTAGTAAGTCAAGTGGAACAGGATGCTAGCATCCAGAAATGTCAGGATGCAACAAAGAGCGTATGTTTTTTTAAACAAAAGTATACAAAAATGGTGAAGAGGCAGCAATGAGCTACTACAGTTTTTTAGATCACTGTTTAATTTTCATGTTAATTCACTGACTTGTATATTCTCTGATAATGTGAGAGAGCATTTGAAAGTGTTTCTCTTTATTTATTCATTTATTTTTTTTAGTTTGTACTTCATTGGTCTTTAGCAAATATATGAATAGTTTTTGCCTAAAATTAATTATTGGAACGTGTGCTGATTGTTTCATTTGCATGTTAACTGTACTTGCAAACAATGCTGTTCTGACTTGATAACAAGAATTTAACAATTCTTTTAAACACCTTTAGCTGTACAGGCTTGGTTTAGCAAATTATTTCTACTTTTGTACTTGTTCAAACTGTATTTCAGAGATAAAAGCATCAGCACTTTTGTCAAAATATACTGTATATTATTCATTTTAGCTTTAGTTGTACCTGTTGCCTTGAGTTGCATTACATATAAAACCAATACAGCTTGAAGGAAAATGCTCCTTACCTTGGTTCGAGTTTTCGTTGGTTAAATCTGAGACACAATTAATTTTGTAAGCAAACTGTCTAGAATTCAATGCAAGCCTATTACAACAATTCATTTAAACAAGTGATTTATAAATTATTTACCCCATCAAACAGTACTGCATATATATCTTTATGAAATACACTACAGAAATGCAAAATTTAAGATTACTTATTAAAAAGCAGGTGAGATGTGTTTTACAATCCTTGTAATTAAAAAAATATCTTCTGTCTCTTTAAAGCATGTGCTTTGAAGTGGTTTAGTAATTAGCATTAAAAAAAAATAGAGACAAAAGGATGCCTAAGGAATGTTTGCACAAAAGCACACCCAAATATTTCAGCTGATTTGTTCACAGACTGTTGTTTAACCGTAGGTGCAAGATCATAGTAATAGTGGGGATTGGGGATTAGTTGTTTCCTCACTATTGTGTTAGGTTGCAATTGGTGTAAATAACAGGAGTAGGAGGGGGTACATGAGGGATTTGCCCAAATACAATAAATACTTTTATTTTAGTACATATATTCCTTAATACATTTGGGAGCACGTGTGATTTTGTGCATGAAATGTCTTTCACTGAATCCATTTTGATGATGATATGATCAAGTGAGCAATGATAAATCCATATATAATACACACACATGCACATGTAAAGAGATACAGAGACCTAATGGATCCTGTTCCTTCCAGGAAGGAACTATCTTTCATAGGTTCATAGGTTCATAGGTAGGTACTAGGCTATCGGCCCAAGGGCCAAAGTAAGCCTAGCCAACAAGGTTCCTTGGCTTACTCCACCCAAGAAAGTTAATTTCCTGTGCCCCTGTTGAGCAGAGCCACAGAAGTGATCCCCGGGGTATATTTCCTATTTCCCATCCACTCATCAGTGCTAATGAAGACCTTTGCTTGACATAGATGGGTAGCTTGTTCCAGAGTATAGGAAGTCTCTGGGACAGGAATCTATCCCCCCAGCATATCCTGATTATTGTGGTGACAAGGTTTAGGTCCCTAGAGCATGTAGCTCGGAGGGATTGGGATTTCTTTAGGTGTAGCTTGTCCAACAGCACTGGGTTTAACATAACTTTATATGTTAGGCAGATATCTCCTCGGAGTAGGTAATATATTACAGAGTAAAGCTGGAGTTTTTTGAGATGGTCAGTCTAGGCAATCTGTTTGAGGCCAGTAATCCTCTTTGTGAGGTACTTCTGTGGCCTTTCCAGCTGCTGCAGATGTCTTGTGAGATACAGTCCAAAAGGGGCATTGTACTCTATAATGGGTCTAATGAGTGCCGAGTAGAGGGGAACAATGACCTCTTTTTTCCTGGATGAGAACCCTTTGTGATGAGGTGTGCCATATAGAAGGATTTCCTGACTACTATGGCGATGTGATTATCAAAGGAGAAACTACTGTCCATCTGGGTCCCAAGGTAGCTTATCACACATTCAGTGTTAAGTAGACTGCCGTTTATGTGGTAGCTCATGGGTACAGAGTTTTTACCAAAGGGGATGACAATGCACTTTCTCGCATTGAGCTTGAAGCCATGCCTCTGACACCAGGCATCTGCTCAGTGAGGCCCTTCTGTAGGATGTCCATATCATTTGGGGACTCGACTATGGTTCCTAGTTTGCAGTCATCTGCAAGCTTCATTAGCCAGAGGCCTTCTGTGTTAGCCTGTACTTCAGAAAAGTAGATACCAAACAGGAGAGGTCCCAGGACTGAACCCTGTGGTACTCCACTTGTCACTGGTTAGATAGGTCAAGATAGGTCATGTGATCCACCTTACCCTCGTCTACGGCTTTGGTGACTGATTCAAAAAAGTTGCTCTGGTTCAGAAGACATGATCTGCCTTTCACAAACCTGAACTTGGTGGGGTCCAGAGTTTGGAGGTCACCAATGTCTTTGTTTATGAGTTCCATGATGATACATTTCATGGCCTTGCAGACCAGGCTCATCAGGCTAAGGGCAATAGTTCCCAGGATCAGTGGTGGCTCCCCCTTTGTGGAGTGGAATAACTGTTGCTGTGCGCCATTCAGTGGGCACAAAGCCTGACATGAGACTATGATTGAACATGGTGCTTAGGTGGGAAGCCAGTTCATTCTGAAGTTCGTGTAAAACACAGCCTGGAATGTTGTCCGGTCTCATGGATGCTGTGTTTTTGATTTTAGAAAGTGCAGCTTTTACCTGCATAGATGTGATTACAGGGACTCTGCATTCTTCCTGTACAAATATGGGCCCTTTAGGGGGTGAGAGAAGGGTAAAGTTAGCACTGAACCTATCTGCTAGGATGTTGGCAATATCGGTTGGTGCTGGACTTTTTGTGCGGTTGTGCTGTAACTCAGAGCAGATCTGGGTGTTGCCACTGAGATTCTTGACATAGCTATAGAATGCTTTGTGGTTGCCCTTAGAATCAGTGATGATTTTGTTTCCGTAGCTAGCTTTGGTGGATCTTATAAGGGATCTCAGCTTCTTACTGAGGCTGATCAGGGAGCTCCTCCACTCATGGGATTTTACTTTCTTTTGCAACAGTTTCTTCCTTCTGTTGTAGAGCTTGTTTATGGCAGGGGACCACCAGATTGGCTTCCTTTTTTTGGAGGATAGCATCTTGGTTCTATTTGGGATAGCACAATACATGCACTCATGTAAGTGCTTATAGAGTGCATTTGTGTAGGATTCAGCAGTTATAACTATATTGTCCATCTGCATGGGTGTCATGAAATTCGCCACTTCTGTCTTAAGAAGCATGAAGTTAGCTTTGGAGAACTTTTTTACCATCATTTCCTTAATGGTGGGTGGGGATGGGATGTGGATATCTAGGGTGATTAGCTTATGGTCGGATCTGACCAACGAGGAGTGACACCGGTCACTCATGTTGGTAATGACTAGGTCTAGGATATTGTTGCCCCTGGTGGGGGTGTGGATAAGTTGATCCAGGACATTGGAATTTATGAATTCCAGGAAGCGTTGAGCGAAGGAGTTGGTACATGAGTAGTTTTCCCAGTTAATGGTGGGGTAGTTGAAATCGCTCATTATTAGGGAGTTTGGTTTAACCCTAATATTTTCCAGTATATCAAGAAAGAGGAGTGGGAATCCTGGGGCATGGTGGGGGATCTGTAGCAAGCGTAGTTGCACTTGAATAACCTTGGATGCATTATGCTGCACAACTAGCCTGGAGGTGTGGATATCCTTAATGAATATGGACACACCTCCATCTTTGGTGTTCTGGTCCAGGTTAGATGGCCAAAAAGTGTGGTATGAGTTATAGCTTGATAATGCAGGGGTGCTCTCTAGACCTTTGAACCAGGTCTCAGTCACTGCACAGATATTGATGTTCTCCATTTTAAATAGTGCCTCAAGTGAGTGTATTTTGAGATTTAGACTTCTAGCACTGAGTAACATTACCCTCAGGTTTTGCTTGCCTGTTCCTGTTAAGGTGATGAATTTGTCATTTGAACCTTGCCTAAAAAAGGCACTATTGGCCAGTCTCCGGAATCCAAATTCCCAACTCAATTTCAATGTCTTGATACAACTTTTGAATGGTTTATTTAAATGTTTTGCACAGGTATTTCCATAGCACAGATGGATAAAATGATAGCTATGGCCCAGATGACCCAGGTTAGGCTAGTGGCTTGGGGTAATAGAGGGGCTGGCCACAGAAGATCACACTTAATAGCCAACATTAGCTTTGCAGATCATGGGGACAACAATTGCAGTTAAGTGTTCCACATAGCATCAGATACCCAGCACAGCCTGTTAAGGTTGAATAAGAACTGCAGGCCTATGTCCACAAAACAGACTGTACCTTGTGAAGATTTGCATTAATGGAAGTCCACATGGTGCTGGGTCTGGCATTGTGGGAATTCCCATATACCCAAAGCCGTCACAGGAGAGGGGTTCAGCTATTAGAACTATTTCCTCCTCCATACTCTGTGCTAGTGGAGTGGTTAAGGACTGTAAAGATCACACAACGGTTGCTGCTAATGGACTCTTGTCATTTTATAAAAATAAAGCAGTTGATTGCCTGCAGACTCGATGAGGGTTAAAGACTTAGAAAATAATTAAATGTTCAGTTTGTTGGGAAAACTGTGCTAAGTATAACAATTAATATATCAGCCCAAATTTCAAATGTTCACATTAATTGCAGTGAAATTACTTTTAAGATCAGTCTGTCAATTTTAGATAGTTTATTCTTGCTGGACGGTCTCTGCTTATCTGACATTAGTAAGATTTCTCACAATTTTGTCAGCACCTGCAATTATAAGTTTCCATTGACTAGAAAATTGTATTTGCAAACTTTTTCAAAAAAAATGTCTAATCTAATTTTCTACTATTTACATCTCAGGGTCATATGTGATTTCTGCAAGTCTTTATTTGATGTAATAGGTACAGAGTAGAGAATGTCATCCTGTATTGTCTGGCAGTCCCTTATAAAACACTCATATCTGGTAAACACTCATACAGGCTTTTTGGAAAAGTTCCTATTCATTTACTTTTGCATGTGGAAGGAAGCTGAATAGTTGAATCACCAGATAGAATGAGAGTATGCAGACTCTGCTTAGTCTTCCTTCTTTTGTAAAACTTTTAGTCTTTGTTACTCGGTATACTTTGATTTTCTGTAATAAGAAGTTTTTTTTTTTTTTACATTTACTACCATACCATGATGCATTTATAAACATTCTCTGAGTAGGAAGGAAAATAATCTTGGATTATGACAACTTTCTGTCTATGAGAACTAGATATGAATAAAACTGGTTTTGTCAAGTTCTGGATTTTTTTTTTCATTTATTTATTTTTTTAATCAGAGCTGAGAACTGAAAACATTTTAAACTCCTTCCAGTAATAGTATTCTTCAGTGTTAACTTTGAACTGCAATCACTTAAGCCACCCAATAAGTCATATACTATCATAACTTGTATCTTTCGGCTTTTTCCGGTTAGGGGTCGCCACAGTGGAACTCTGGTCCACTAATGATTGGCAGTAGATTTTTACATACCGAGTTGCCAGCCCTGATGCACAACCTTCAATGAAGGTACGCCCATTCATGCATGTCTCCACACAGAAGACGCTCTAGCTGAGAATCAAACAGGACAACATCTTACTGTGAGGCGACAACGCTATCGCAGCACCACCACCGCAGCATACACTATCATAACTCTGAACTGAAAATGCTAGCATTATCAAATGCCATCCCTGTTGTTAAACTTAGTCTTAGAACAAACAACAACAAAGTACTCCCAACAGAGTTAACACCTCACCATGGAAAATGAAGAAAATAGTAAGTCCAACAACAGCACCACGTATGAGGCGACCAGGCTCACTTAAATTATCCAGATTACTCAGAGAGTGTATAAAAGCAAATATCTTTTATTCACATAAATCCAACAGGTTAGCGCTTTCACGTATTGCTTCCTCAGACCTTGAAAATTCAAATGCTACAGTTGCAATCTTTAAATACTGTAACAGTCAAGGGTGAGCCCTTCACTTAACCACTTAAAGAGAAACAGCTTCATTTTCTACCTGCTGCCAGATAACACAATATAAAACAACAAATATACATACTTTATCCCTGAACATTGACACTAAAAAACTGTCATTATAACAGACATAACAATACATAATCAAAACCTTAAATAAAACACTATAAACGTTATCATTAAGCATACATTCAAAACTAAAACTATTCTACCCAAAACATTCAAAGTGAATCAGTTCACATATTAGGCATTCTACCTATATATAAAAAATAAATGTAAAATTTCAGAGCAATCAAAGGATATATATATCCTACAAAACAAATTCTAAACGGAACATAAATGTACATATTTCCCTATCCATAAATGTCATGGACTCAAAAGGGAGACATGGGCACAAACTCATTATATCTCATCCTATCTAAAAAAAAAACAAAGCTGCGTTCATTTCCAACCTCACTTCTGCATTAAAACATTATTATGTTGCCCTGATCACATATAATATCACAAATCTATATGTATGACAATGGTGAAAAAGGCAAGACACCCCCTCAATGTATTTATAAGGCTAATGTGAGACAACCAAACTCCTAGATCTCAAAATAGGTTTGATAGAGGCTCTCTCATTAAGGCCATAGCCTTTATCAGCTCTCAGCCTTACTATCCAGTTGGTTTCTTTCCTCTCCGTATTGTTTCTGATGTTACCCTCCCTAATTATGGGCTGCACATAGTCTATGACCATAAATTTAAAGTAATGCTCTTGCCCAAATGCTAGAGCATGTTTTGCTAATGCATTTTGCATGTACTTAACCTTAATGGCATACAGATGCTCCCTCATCCTATGCCGGAACATTCTATCTGTCTTACCAACATAGAATGAGGGGCAACCTTGACACACTGCCAAATACACTACATGCAAACTATTGCAATTAGCTGACACCCTGAACCTATACATCTGTCCAGTGACTGGATGTGTGAACCTGTCAGTACTCATAACATATTCACAAAAGTTACAGTGGCCACAAGATGTAGTCCCCATACAAACACTTAAACCTGGTCTGTGATGTTGTTGATATAACAACTGTTTAAGATTAGATTTCTTCTTGAATCTAAACATCAGAGTGTCCCCTACAATTTCTCTGATGACTGAATCTGTAGTAAGGACACGCCAATGATGGTTGATAATATCTATGATGGCACAATTGCCCATTGTGTAATACATCAGTATCCTAATACCAGACTGTTTCTCTCTAGTGGTTCTAGCATTACTGTTAGTACCAGAAAAGTATGGGGCAGCTCTCTCTTGTCTATAGATGTCCATGTCCTTAAGGCCTACCTTTATCTCTTCCTCCTTGTACCCACGTACTCGCAATCTGTCCCTAAACATATCCAACTCAGACTTGAAGCCATCATCTGTGGCATTAAGGCAAGAGATCCTCATCCCTTGACCTTTTATGATATTTTTTAAAATATACTGTGAGTGCATACTGTGTCTATGGAGTGTGTTCTTATTACATTCCTTCCTGAAGACACCAGTATTTATGTGTGTGCCCATAACCCTTTCTACATAAACATCCAAATATTCCAGCCTATGGGATGAATACTTCAAAGTGAATCTTAAATATTCAGTCATATTGTTCATCCAACCTATACACTTAGTTCATCTGTGGGTCCATCCCAAATAAGGAAAACATCGTCCACAAAACGACAATAAAAAGGTATCCACCACTTGAACCAGTTCTCAACAAATAGCATGTCTTCCTCCCAAGAGTAATCTGGATAATTTAAGTGAGCCTGGTCACCTCATATGTAGTGCTATTGTTGGACTTACTTAGTCTTAGAACAGTCACTAATTAACTGCATTTTAAGTAAAATTGAATAAGATGAAAATTTAAGTAACTCCTTCTATTTATTTCAGTAAACTGTGTTTTTCTTCATGACTGTTAATGCGGAGCACATGTGAAACTTGTGTATTTCTTATAACTGTCAACAGTCATTTACAAAAAAACTTTTTGAAAAAAGCAGATGTATAAACTATATGTGATGGAGGAAAATCAGTCAACTAGTGCCATTGCAAAGTTTTTAGCCACAGAGATGGTATTGTACTTTGTTCAGAAGGATTTTTCAAAGTTCTGATTGAAAATGATAGTGTCCAATAACTAGATTCCATTTCACAAATATTACTTGTGAAATAATAATTGCAGATCCAGATGGAATCACCACAGGAGATGAGTTACCTCAGAAAAAGTATTTCTTTATTTGGATACAGAACACAAGCGCTTTCGCGTAGCTGACTACGCTTCTTCAGATGTAATATAAAACTGAAAACACAGTTATTTTATATAAGTCATTTTGGCGCGCAAGCCAAAGAATAATGTAATTAAAATGACTAACTAATTGATTAATTGATTGCTCTTTTCTTTCAAAAGTCTTGATGACAGATCGTGTTGAGTACATAACAAATAAAACCTTTTCACCATTGAACCAAAACCACATTTATAAAACCTGTGAACATTATGAGACAACAACTCAAAAAAGTTTTAAAAACATTTAAAGAGCAATAAGAATTCAGTGGTATATCCAAACCCAAAATAAGGAATTATTGCATATTTAAGTAGTTCCGTAGCATGAATGTGTCAATAAAACAACTATAGTGCAATCTGTTTGTTTCTCAAAAAACATTGTAATAGTAAATTCATTCCTAGTGGAACTCAGCGCTACTATTATGCTAAGTGCATTAAGAACTGTGAAGTATACTGCATGTAAGCTAAATATCTGCATTCTCAGCTTATTCAGGAAATGTAATTTAGTATTATACAGTTTATTCATGCAAGCGCACTAGAAAAATTTTTTTTTAGGGGACTGACGCCCAAGCATCCATCAAGCCTATATCATCATAATTATCCCAGAACTCAAGTCAGCTTGTCAGAATGCACAAAAAATATTAGCATTCTGTTGTATAGCGTATTAGCCAATTAAATTATATAACTCAAAAACCCTCCAAGATCAAACTATATGTTTTTAATTCATTAGGCTTTCAAGATAGCTTTACAGTAAACACACACAGTGCATGACGCTATATGTACTTAGTAATGTGCATTAAATATCCAAGCTTTTATCTAATTTATAAAATTAAAGTTTTATTCAAGAATCCGCTCAAAATATCCAAGCATACGAATATATATAGTAATTCATTCTGTAACCTGATATCCAATAAAATTGAATTACATAATTCATAACGCTAACAGGATCAGAAAAAACTCAATGTTTTCAGAGTGACATCAGGAAAACAAACACAGCATAACGCTGCATTAATAAAAGTGCATGTAGTGCGACGAGCAGGTTGCTCAGGTTAAGTTTATTATAGGATGTCTAAAACCATAAAATGTGAAAAGGACAAAAGTTGCCAAAGCGAATTAATGAAATATTCGTGTATTACTGTCATATTTCATGAATTAATATATTAAAATATCATTAACCAAGATACCCAATGTATTCCTAAAATTCATAAATGAATTATAAAATTTATAAAAAATTATATAAACAAATTGTGCAAGTAACTTTAGTTCATTCTAAATAGGCATTTATTTTAAAAAATATAAGATATAATAAATATATGTATATATATCTATATATAACCATAAGCATTATCAAATTATTCTGGTACATACAACATTTATATAAAAAACCAGGTTCAGTCCTCATGAGTCATGAAGGACATATATGCTTAAGTTATATAAACTATATCATAAATATTTATAATTGTTATAAAAATAGTATCAAATGTATCTAATAAAGAACCATGATGGTAAATGGAGTATGTATAAAAGATGCATAACAATCAAAAAGGATAAAAATAATAACATAAACTCCAGCTGAAGTGAATCAACATATGAACAATTATAAAGAATATCTTTTTATAATTTTCTGTTATTTAAAATGGGTTTAATGGAAACAAATTGATTAATGCCTGGATGAATATGTGCTTTCAGGATAAAAATCCATTTCAGTTCAGTAATTGCCAACTGATTAATATTATCACCTTCTCTGGGGTTTTGAGCTACCACCTCCAAGACTTTGAAACTAAAAGTGTGAGTTTTGAATTCTAATATATGCTTAGCTAAGGCATTTCATTCATGTCCTTTTTTAATATCATAACAGTGATTATAAATCCTATCTCGGAGTCTCCTCTTAGTCATGCCTACATAAAATACATCACAATTGTCACAGGTTGCTAAATAAATTAGATTGACACTATTGCAGTCACTATAATATTTTGGTGTAAACATAAAAAAACCTTCTGGATGTGAAAAACAGATATTCTTGGAGATGTGTGGACACATATGACAACGACCACATGGAAATGTGCCCTGTGGAATAATTCTTCCAGAACTATATGAACAAGTCCTCTCTAGGCAAAGTAACTGTTTTAAGTTGTTACAATTCCTGTAACTAAACCTAGGGTAATCACCTACTATGGTCTTAGTAAAAGAATCCATTATTAATACATTCCAATTTTTACTAATAATTCTATTAAGACAGGCAATGTCACTGGTATATTTGGTAACATAAGATAATTTCTCAGTGAATTTCCCTCTTTTATATGTCTTAATCTCAGATGCTTTTCTCATATCATTGTATAAGATGTGAGACCCATTGTACATGTTATTAATAATTTTTTGTTTACAATAAGTGATTACATTTTCAGGATAGCCTCTTTCTCTGAATAAAATCTCAAGTTCATTAAGATCTGAGTGTAAAACTGTGCTATCACTACATATCCTGGATATCCTGTGTATTTGACTAAGGACAATCCCTTGAAAGGTAAACCTGGGATGCATGCTTTCATATTGAAGTAGTGTATTCCTCCAGGTAGGTTTCCTATATAATGAAGTGACAATCTTGCCCTCAAAATTAAATTTTAGTGTCAAATCTAAAAAGTGTGCCTGTACATGGGATGTCTCATGGGCACAAACTCATTATATCTCATCCTATCTAAAAAAAAACAAAGCTGCGTTCATTTCCAACCTCACTTCTGCATCAAAATATTATTATGTTGCCCTGATCACATATAGTATCACAAATCTATATGTATGACAATGGTGAAAAAGGCAAGACACCCCCTCAATGTATTTATAAGGCTAATGTGAGACAACCAAACTCCTAGATCTCAAAATAGTTTTGATAGAGGCTCTCTCATTAAGGCCATAGCCTTTATCAGCTCTCTGCCTTACTATCCAGTTGGTTTCTTTCCTCTCCGTATTGTTTCTGATGTTACCCTCCCTAATTATGGGCTGCACATAGTCTATGACCATAAATTTAAAGTAATGCTCTTGCTCAAATGCCAGAGCATGTTTTGCTAATGCATTTTGCATGTACTTAACCCTAATGGCATACAGATGCTCCCTCATTCTATGCCGGAACATTCTATCTGTCTTACCAACATAGAATGAGGGGCAACCTTGACACACTGCCAAATACAATACATGCAAACTATTGCAATTAGCTGACACCCTGAACCTATACATCTGTCCAGTGACTGGATGTGTGAACCTGTCAGTACTCATAACATATTCACAAAAGTTACAGTGGCCACAAGATGTAGTCCCCATACAAACACTTAAACCTGGTCTGTGATGTTGTTGATATAACAACTGTTTAAGATTAGATTTCTTCTTGAATCTAAACATTGGAGTGTCCCCTACAATTTCTCTGATGACTGAATCTGTAGTAAGGACACGCCAATGACGGTTGATAATATCTATGATGGCGCAATTGCCCATTGTGTAATATATCGGTATCCTAATACCAGACTGTTTCTCTCTAGTGGTTCTAGCATTACTGTTAGTACCAGAAAAGTATGGGGCAGCTCTCTCTTGTCTATAGATGTCCATGTCCTTAAGGCCTACCTTTATCTCTTCCTCCTTGTACCCACGTACTCACAATCTGTCCCTAAACATATCCAACTCAGATTTGAAGCCATTATCTGTGGCATTAAGGTGAGAGATCCTCATCCCTTGACCTTTTATGATATTTTTTAAAATATACTGTGAGTGCATACTGTGTCTATGGAGGAGTGTGTTCTTATTACATTCCTTCCTGAAGACACCAGTATTTATATGTGTGCCCATAACCCTTTCTACATAAACATCCAAATATTCCAGCCTATGGGATGAATACTTCAAAGTGAATCTTAAATATTCAGTCATATTGTTCATCCAACCTATACACTTAGTTCATCTGTGGGTCCATCCCAAATAAGGAAAACATCGTCCACAAAATGACGATAAAAAGGTGCCCACCACTTGAACCAGTTCTCAACAAATAGCATGTCTTCCTCCCAAGAGTAATCTGGATAATTTAAGTGAGCCTGGTCACCTCATATGTGGTGCTGTTGTTGGACTTACTTAGTCTTAGAACAGTCACTAATTAACTGCATTTTAAGTAAAATTGAATAAGATGAAAATATAAATAACTCCTTCTATTTATTTCAGTAAACTGTGTTTTTCTTCATGACTGTTAATGCGGAGCACATGTGAAAACTTGTGTATTTCTTATAACTGTCAACAGTCATTTACAAAAAAAACTTTTTGAAAAAAGCAGATGTATAAACTATATGTGATGGAGGAAAATCAGTCAACTAGTGCCATTGCAAAGTTTTTAGCCACAGAGATGGTATTGTACTTTGTTCAGAAGGATTTTTCAAAGTTCTGATTGAAAATGATAGTGTCCAATAACTAGATTCCATTTCACAAATATTACTTGTGAAATGTGCGAAAATATTTTTATGTTTCTCTGATAGCTATAAAGTTGTTATCGATTAGATTATGAAGCAGAAATTGAAACAGCAAACATTAACTCATCTGTTTTAAGTGCAACATGATGCAAGGGTAGGGGATATTACATTACAGTTTTTGTAAGGTGCTTACCATAACATAGATCCTTAAGATGGTGGTTGGCATAATGGCTAAGGTGTTTACCTCACAAACACAAGGTATAAGGTTTGATTTTCCCATTAGAAAGGGAAATTGGCTAGGCTTAAAATGGCTCACAGATAAATCTATCATAGTATTTACCTATGAATATAAGTAGAAGTCATACCAAAAATTAGTCTTATCATTATCATGATGTGTTGATTACTGCAGGTCTTAACATGAGTACACAAAGCAGTATATATAGTTCAAACCCATCTGTATATTTTTCATTTCAACACAGGTATGGGAGCTCAGTACTCATGCAACTAGCTTCTTGTGTAATCTTGTGCAATCTACTTAGAGGTATAAAAATACCCTTAATGACTAGGTTGATATGATTAGAGTATTGCTGGTCATACAGACCATCACTCTCATCTGGCATAACTACATATTCCCTTTAAGAGAGAGAATTACAATATCTTAAAAATAGTCAATATACATCTTACATTTCTTTAGTTATTAAGAGCATTCACATTTTTAATGCCTAACTTTTATTTGGCTTTCACTTGTGTGTATATTTGAGGCATGCTATATTTTTTACATTAACATTTTTAATACATAAATATATTACAATGACAAATAACTATTTACAAAGATGTTTTCACTAAACTCAATAATTACTAATATAGATACAGTCATTCAATATGTCTCTGTTTAGTTTCATGTAATAGTTGCAACTAGAAGGTTTTTTGTTCTCCTCTTAAGTGGTTAATTTATTTCTGCAAACAACTTTTGAAATGTTTGTTAAGTCTGCAATTGTGAGAATAGTTAATTTTTTTAAGTTTTCAGTCACTACTTTTCTAGTTATTTCTAATAAACACCAAAGAGGAAAATAGTATGCTCTTGGGATGCTTCCATGAATTGGTGCATTAAATATGATTATTTCTAAATTTTGGATACTATTGGAACATAACACTTGCATAAGGTTATTAATATCTTTCCAAAATTGTTGTAAAATGTCACATTCAAATATTATAGGTAGCCAATTTGCTTTCAACCGAGAATTACATCTCCAGCATTTAATATCTTTTTTTGTATTTAACTTCAATGTTATAAAGAGTTATGAAAGCACTCTGCAGATATATAAGAAAATATTTACATGGAAATATGAATGAAGTTCTCCCAGATAGTAATATTCTTATCAATATCTGATAAAACAGTAATGTTTATCTTTGAAAGGTAATTCCAATAGTTATCCTTAACATATGATAAGTTCCAGTCATTATATTTATTCTGAGTATGTAAGATTTTCTAGTTTCATTATCTGTTTAGGTTCCCTATTAGAAGACCGAAGATACATTATTTTGAATACATCGTGGTCGAACTCAAAAGCCTGAAATGGCTAAATATCGAAGTAGCTTTTAAGTGAATTCTTTCCCTGGGAAAGAATTTGCCTGCCACTTTGTTACTTTGCCATTTTCAGAACTGTAGTGCGGTCTCAGAGTTGGTATATTTAAGTAGGAAGGGTGTGGGGGGCACAGCCCACCACATCAGGATGGTGGGGGGTGAAGCCCCCCACTTAATGTAATGTTTAAAGTGTTTTATTTTATTTATTTTTTTGTTGGAACAGCGACTTTTTTTTCTAGAAAAAAATCGCTGTTCTGATAGTTCGAAATTGTGAGCTTTCGCTTACATAGGGTCGATTGATCATCGTTCACTTTTTTAAGCATTTGGTGATCTAATATAGACCCTCTGTTTAAGATAGGTTAATAATTCTTTAAAGTTAGGTAAATATTTTTTGAGGTGACATTAATTTTTTCTTAGATATTGCATACTGTCTAAGTATCTGGATGATGAGCCAATTTAAACCAACATCATATTTATTGTTAAGATCCCAGATTAATGCATTATAGTTACATTTAAAAACAGATTCCAAAATATCCAGTTATTTTTAAAATCATTTTATAAATACTTAAGGACTGTAGACAATCTTCACTAAAGGATATGGGGATATTAAAAAAACAATGCTTTAATATCCCGATTTCCATACATTTTCTAAATATAATATTAATACTATATGATGCTGATTAATATCATTGATAGTGTTTTAATAACCATATAAAATTATTAGTCAATATCTGTTTATATAAAGTATATTTGTCAGTGTTGTTTTTTAGTCCTAAATTTTTATGAATTAATTTATATTTAGCTATGTAATTTGGATTTATTTATAACATTACTGTTTTGATAATGGTGAATAGGATATAAATCTGTAAACCATGAATAAGATATAAATCTGTATCAGGGAATCCAATACCACCGACTTCCCAATTTCTTATATGATGCTCAAAACATATCTTAGAATTATTGGGATGCCAAAAATGTTAAAGAATATTACTGAATTTATTCATAATCTTTTTAGAAGGAAATAAAGACAGTTTTGATGGCATCTAATATTTTGGCAATATTATCATTGATATATGTTTATTGTTCCAATTTAAAATCACTATTAATCATTTATTTTTTTATTAATAAAACATTAGCTTTCTATGATAGCATCTTAAAATCAAAATTGTTCCAAAGGTATGCAGAATATGTCTAAAAGGAATCAAGAATGAATCAATATTATCAATTAATAAAATGCCAGCAAAAGAGGGATTTTTGAAAATTTTGATCTGTTATTTTAAAACTAACAATGCTATTATTTGGTCTAATATGATTAGTAAAATTTCAATAACCAAGGTAAATAACTGTGACAAAAGACAACCTTGTTTTTATATTTACAAATGTTGATTATGAGAGATAAGAAACTAATTTAACAAAAGCATAGGAATACTGGTAAAGCTGAATAATGAGATTTATTACATTTTTAAGTATATTAGATACATAAATCCAGTTGATAGTCAATGCTTCATTTAAATCCAGACTGATCATTGATACTTTTTTCATTTTATTTGCATAATTTAATAAAGTAATTATTATTTCATTACTATCCTATTTGCCTATATAATATAAAGCTAGTTTGATCTTTATCAACTAATATAGGTAAAAATTGCTTAATTCTAAGAATACACATATTTTATAATCAACATTCAAAAGCGATATAGTTCTGATGGATCCTTGTCCTGTTTCAATATAGGGGCATTACATATAACCAAGAAGGTGGGATATTAGCCGTGGTTTTAACTTCTGAAAAAACTTTTAATAAGATAAATCATGAGGGATAATTTGTATAATTCAAGGATAAAACATTTCCAGGTGCCTTGTTATTTTTGTTTTTAAGCCATGTTATTTCTGATCTTGAGATATATTTTTCTAGTTTCTTTCTTTATTCTGAAGTTAGTTTATAATAAATATTTCTACTTAAGAAACATCTGACTATATTTTCTTGTTCTTCATGGTTAAGAAAAATATTTACATATTTATAATATTTTCTAAAACATATATAGTCTATATCAGTAAATATTTGTAATTTCTTTAATATAATTCAACTTATTATTTTTTTGTATCTAATCAGTAACCTATGCAAATTTGCTGGATTTAAAGAGTATGTTTACAGTTTAAATTTTTATCCACTAATAAAGACATTCACACGGATTTAATAAACTCCATGTAGGAACAGTGTTAATCTTACACGAAGTGAATGGAGTCCATGTCTGCATCTCCCTCTCAGCAGGGAGCATTTAATATTAATAAAGGTGCACTACCGAGGGCCAGCCATGTACATAGATTCTGAATGAGTGCTAGGGGTCGTGTTATAGTGCTCACAGATCAGTAACAACACCCCCTGCACTCTGTAAGTGCTGTACGGCACTTTCTCAATAAAGAAAGTGTCCTCAGACACTTATTAAAAATATGAAGGGTAATGTCATGTAGGGGGTGTGTTACAGTGGATTCCATACATTTGGTTGAATTACACTTAGTCGAAAATGATTTCAGGCATTTCACTTCACTGAAAGCTCACTTGACTGAAAGCTCACTTGGTCGATGTTCATTTGGTTGAAAATGGAATATGGTCCCTGCCCCACTGCAGTGCAACCCTAGAGTGAGAATATTAAATAAGGGGAGGGGGTGTATGCCAATGGTTTTTACTAAAGATATATATATATATATATATATATATATATATATATATATATATATATATATATATATATATATATATATATATATATATATATATATATATATATATACATATATATATATATATATATATATATATATATATATATATATATATATATATATATATATATATATATCAATGCATTTCTAATGGATATACCTTCTTATAATAGTGAATACATTAAAATTATGTGGGGGGCACCCACACCCCCCATTGTGGGGCTGTGCCCCCACACCCCTTATTTAATATTCTCACTCCAGGGTTGCACTGCAGTGGGGCAGGGGCTATATTCCATTTTCAACCAAATGAACTTTGACCAAGTGAGCTTTCAGTCAAGTGAGCTTTCGGTGAAGTGCAATGCCTGGTATCATTTTCAACTAAGTGTAATTCGACCAAATGTATGGAATCTGTTACAGTATCCATAAAACACCACCTGCAATGTGAAAGTGCTGTGTGACGCTAAAACAAATGAAAAGGTGTCCTCAGAAAGTAATTAAGAACTGTGAAGTGTAATGTCATGTAGGGGGTGTGTTACAGTATCTGTAACACACTCTCTGCACTCTCAAAGTGCTGTATGGCACTAAAACAAATAAAGAAAGTGTCCTCGGATACTAATTAAGAATGTGAAATGTAATGCCATGTAAGGAGTGTGTTACAGTATCTGTAACACACCCCCTGCATTATGAAAGTGCTGTATGGCACTAAACCAATAAAGAAAGTGTCCTCAGACACTTATTTAATAAGTTGAAAGTCTAATGTTTAAGTTTTAATCAATGTTTTTTTTTTATTTCTTTTTCTTCAAAGTTTAAGCGTAGCTGAGCAGGTTTGCACAGCATGGCACTTTGCTCAGCAGTGGTATAGAAATGTATAGCTGAAATCTACACAGCCAAGTTAGCTGGTAGTTAGAGTCGTGGCATTGTATGCAGTAGGTGTACAGTTCAAATACCCAAACAGACCATTCAGCTTTTACATGGGAAAGCCTTTTTATATTAATTTTTATTTTACTTATTTATGTAGTTATTGATATTTGTCAACTAGGGTAGTGTAGCTGGTACAGAATGCCAGTATCAGTGGAGATATGAGGTGAAAAATCTCCATTTAAACCAAGTGTCTAATGCAATACAGTCACACCCCAAGGTAATGTAATGAAAGCACATTGGGGAGGTCATGTAAAGTAAAATACATACACTTACTAATAATATATCAATAATGAGTAATTAATATCTAATGTTTATTTTTTAAATGAAAAAATGTGTTTGTTTTTAGCTCAGTTTTGCTAAGCACTGCTAAGCCAAGCTAAGCAAAGCTTAAACAGGACCTGTCTGAGCAATACTTAGCAACGCTTAACTTTGCTTAGCCGGTTTGAGCATTGCTAAGCAGTCCATTTCTAAGCAGTTCTTCAGCTCAGCTAAGCAGATTGGTGCACCATTAAGCAGTGCCAAGCATATGCCACTTTAAGCAGTGGTCAACTCAGCTTAGCAGGTTTACACACTGCTGAGCTTTGCTTAGCATTTTTAAAAATGGTCCAATGATGGCAAAGAGCAGTAAAATGGCCT
Source organism: Protopterus annectens (assembly GCF_019279795.1). Taxonomy (NCBI): domain Eukaryota; kingdom Metazoa; phylum Chordata; order Ceratodontiformes; family Protopteridae; genus Protopterus; species Protopterus annectens. The sequence goes on along the minus strand of NC_056739.1, from coordinate 934,250,050 downwards.
TTTTAAATTGCACAGGTGGGAATACAGGCACAGCACTGGGGCATGTTGGAGTCCAAGGTTATGGATGGCCTCCTCATTAAGAACCATGATGACAGACTGCTGCAGGATCATTACCAGGGGACTCAGAATACAAGTCTGAGCTCACCAATGCCATTGGAATTCCCCACCCTGGTGATCAGGCCCATTATCATTATGATGACCTGAAATGGAGGAAGGGGGTGCTGTTTGACCAATGGATCAGAAATGCTTGGGCCTGGAATGCCCCAGAAGTTTGTAAGTATATCAACTGATGATTTATCAAATTGTACTATGAATATCTGATAGACAGGTATGCATAATGGTGTGTTTTCCCCCACAGCTGCAGAGAAGAGAACTCATAACATTGAGGCCCATGTAGGACAACTGGCAAGGCTGTGCCGACAGTGTGGTGAGTACAGATCTAACTTGCAATAAATAAGAAAGTGTAATTGTTTATTGCCATTAGGTATAGTGTGTCCTGAGTGTACTGAATAAATGCATTGTTAGACCAACATTGATATAAGTGACTAATTCCAAGAACTGTGTAATACAGATGAAGGCAACAAACAAGCTACTATTGATGAAAGAAAGCCAATACTGTAGTAATACTGTGTAGGAATGAATCTGGTAATAAAATGCACTGTGATTGCTACTGTGAAAGTAATAATTGCCTTCATTCATCAATTACAGGACATGCAGTACAACTGAATTTTGAATTTTGAATGTAATAAACCACTGTGTCATGTCACCCTCAATAAAACTTATTCCCACAAAGTGTTTGTTTAATCTGGTCTGTTGTTGAAGAAATACAAGTGTACAGGTGCTACATAGCAAATATGGCTATGAGATCATGAATTGACTGAGATTTGTTTGATAATCAGCTATTATTCCAAACTGCAGATGTGGAGCTGTTAAACAAGATACAATGAAATGTGCACGTAGTCGTCTGATTCCCAACCACCCTCCCCGTCCAAGATGTTAACCCCCCTCATGTGTTATACACTGCCCCTGTCTGATGGCTTGTCTGTCTGCAAAAACAACCTCGTCTACCCAACTTACCTCCCCAAATGTACATACAACCCTTCCGCAACATCCCACTCTCACCATAAAAAAAAACGAGGCATCTGTCTCCCCCCAAAAAATCGCATCCCATACATAGCTCTCTATTTTTCCCCCATGTACATCACCATGAAACAATCATCCCATCAATTAATCAACAAAATTATGTTGCACATACCCCTCCCTGTGGGGTGTGAGGCTCCAAATTCCAAATTGTCCACATCATGCAGAGCTGTTGCTTCATGAGAAATGGAGAGCTATGGTCCTTTCCAAACCCATCTTGCACATCACTAGCTGCCTTTCATAATTTTTCCCCATGCTTGCCCCATTTCACCACTTTCCTATCACTGCTTTTTTCTTTTCTTTTTTTGGAAATAGCGTGGGTTTAAGTGTGGATAAGTGCCGCCAAGAGAAACTAAGGAGACCTAAGCATCTCTTGGCATCACTTATCATCACACAAAACTGCTTAAAACCAATCACTCTATCTCATTCAGCCCAGCAACAAAATAATCATCCCTTCCAACTCTCGAATCCAGGGCACTGGGTACTAGAGTCAGAGCAATGCACCACTACACCAACTCAGCTGCTGGAGTTAGAAATGCTTTTGTAAATATATATTATGCAGCACACTCATGTAACAATAGGGGAAAAAAAAGACAGCACTGCCAAGTCTTGAACCCAGGACCCTATGCACTAGAGTCAGAACAATCCACCACTATGTCAAATCTGCTGTAGGGGAATTGCTACTGCTTTTGTAAATATATCAGACAGTGCAGTCATGTAACATTAGGGAAAAAAGACATCACTGCCAAGTATTGCACCCAGAATCTTGTCAACTACAATATAGTGTATTACAACAGTGGGCCAACAGAGCTCAAGATCAAGTAGTGTTTTTACGATCATGTCCTGATTGCCAGTGACACACTACTCCTATATATACTGGGACAAATCACAGTGTACTTGGCCTAAGGTAACCACCTGTCCCACTTTGTGAGGGACAGACCCTCTCTGGGCAGATGTGTCCTGCAAAGAAATAGAAACAATGGCAAATGTCCTGAGATGTTAGAACAAACATATTACCTATATTTTATGTAATAGTTGCATAACACATTTATTCTGTATTTGAAACACCTAAATGTTATAAGAAATACAATAATAACTAAAATGCTACAAGAATATAATGTAACATATGCAGAAAAATGAGATTCTGACCTTTGTACTGGCCATGGATATGTTTTGCCCTGTGAAATCTGATGTTTTTTACCAAAAATGTCGCACCTTGGCAATTTGAAAAGGTGGTAACCCTAACCTGAGCCTCTGACACAGACAACAAACCAGTACACAGACAAATAAATGCTGCTAGATGTACAGGAGGCCTACAATATCAGGTAGAGCTGACAAATTCACAGACTGTTGCTGAATGACCACAGTTGTGCCCCCTATGTATGTCAGGGTTGCCATAAAACCTATTCTGTGTGCTGACATACTGGGAATGCAGTGCAGATTGGGGTTACAAATCATGACAGCTCGGTGTCACACGTCATACCCATCTGAACACACATATCCATGCAATCATGTGTAACACACTGTATGCATACACATATGTCTTACAAATATACCTGACATACTATAATACCTTATTAGTAATATAGGATATAATATATATTATCATAATATAATATGATAATATATTATGTTATATATACTATATCATTATTATGAATATGTAATATATATTATTAATATAGTCTATATCATCTATCTGTCGCCACAGAATATATTAATAATATATATTACATATTCATAATAATGATATAGTATATATAACATGATAATATATTCTCATATTATATCCTATATTACTAATAAGGTATTATAGCATCTATCTGTTACATTCCACAGTGGTGCAGCAGTAGCGTTGTTGCCCCACAGCAAGAGGTTCTCCTGTTTGATTCTCGGCTGGAGTGCAGGGAGTGCCTTCTGTGTGGAATCTGCATGTCCTCCCCATAGTTGGGTGGCATTTTGAAAGACATGCGTAAATGGGTGTGCCTTTTTGAAGATTGGACGTCGAGCTGGCACCTCAGTGTTCATGAAAATCTACTGCCAATCATTAGCGGACCTGAGTTCTGCTGTGGCAACCCCTATCCGGGAAAAGCCAAAGACAAAGATCAACAGCAACATCATCTATCTGTTACATTCCTAGCATGTGTCACATCTGGACACCCCAGTCCTGGCCAATAGCCCAGTCTGTGGGCAACAATGACATGCATGTCAATAAAACATAGGAATAACTGAGCCATGCAAGGTCCAGAAAAGCTGGTTGCTCCCACTGCACTCACTGCCACCTACAGTAGCACGTTAAAGGCCTGCAGGGTGGGACACATTTCACAATTATGAATATGTGTTCTAAATGTTGCCTAACACTCTCTGGATGGCACTATTATGTAACATATGTACCAGAGGCACATGCTTCACCTGGACTGCTATGGGTACCCTCAGCCAGGGCATGCTTTGATACAACAGCTGACACTGCTCCCTCACCTACAGTAACAGCTTGCTGTCCCCTATGCCTTCACAATCTCTGGTCTGACTCGTGGCCAGAATGCAGCAGCTTTGGTTGTTACACATGCAGGAGTATGTCCAGCTACCTGCTACAGACCTATCATACCTCCCACACACCTAGAACAGAGTAACCACATGACACACATACATCACGGGTTGGGGGGGTTCTCATGTGAAAGGAACATGTGTCACAGTCTCCCTCTACACACATATACAGCTGATAGAACAGCATCAACTGTAGCAGCATGCAAATTCAGATAAAAAGGATGTATGACACTCACATCTGCCTGTCTCCTTACTGACTCCAACACACATTGGTCAACAGTACACTGCTACAGAATTGGAAAGTCTGTTTACAATGGCCAGACATAGCATGCAAAACTGTCGACATAACACATCAATCCAAACAGTGGACAGTATTTCTACTTACCCTCTGTAAAGCTGTAGCTCCAACACTGCCATAACAACCTCCTCACAGGCCAGGAAAAGGGGCAAGGCCTACATGAAGGCCTTAATTATAGCACTATGCAGGCATACCATTGGCTAATGGAAAGGCAACCCAGCTGTTCTGGATGCAGTTAGCAAGTGGGAGTCACAGACTGGTGCATAGGCAATCAAATGTTCATGAGCAGTACCTACAAAAGCCAAGCTGCTGCTTATGGTAAACAGGTCTGAGTCTTTATTCATGGAGAGAATGTGGTTCACTAGGATATGGCAACTGGATTCCTTCACTCAAAGAAGTACAGAACTATACCAGGTATGTCATTGAATGAAGCATGTAATGGCATACAGTTGGGGGATGCAGTCACGGTAAATAAGAATCTAAACTGTAGGTCTCAGCTACATTCCCTGGACTGACATGTTGCTGTTAGTCTGCTGTCCAGCACCTATGGCCATCCCTTATGGATTTGTCTGCAGTGACATAGATCACAGCTCTGGCCTCTGAATCACTCCAGCAATGGTCAGTTTACATATGACTACTAAGTTTGTTATCTGTTGTACAATACCGACAGTAATAACTGGTGTTTACAGGTGGCATATGACATCATGTACTGTCAGTGAGCCCCTCTCACTCTGTGAATGTCATACAGGCTTAGTTCAAAGATTGTACAGGTACTGTGTACCTCACAATTAATGAGGTACGCTGGCTAGATCACTGTGTACTCCACACCTGCATCTCATTGCCTGACAACTATGGCTAGCATACCTGGTGACCCCCTGCAGCAGGACATCAGGTTATAGTTACTAGTAGTGCAGGACACTGGCTCTGGCTCAGTGGCAGTGCGCACATATTGAGCATACAGTGTAAGGGAATGCATACAATACCATATACTCATGTACAATTACTGTGTTCCCAAAGGTCTGCCATGTCACAGACACATTCCCCAAACTCTGGGGACAACTATCATGTATTCTCCAACCAGTGTCTGGAAATACACATTTGTATGGCAGGGGATCTACATCTGTAAGGTACATGTACACCTTCTGCAAACATCCAGGTACTGCAGATGTCAGACAGCTGCAAGGAGGACATACTACACCACATATGCACTGCTTTCAGTTATTGTGCAGCACAGACATTGCTGGAATATCCACATGCATTTGTAGTACCACTCACCTATTTTTCTTATTTAGGCTAAATGATATGGCACTAACATGCTGCCCCTAGGGGACACCCAGCAGTTGATGACAGTGATGGGTGTGGATATATACCAACACAGTGTGTCACACCTTCAGGCCATATCTGCTAATCCTGGTGTCATATCACATTACTAGGCTATGGGCCCTGAGCAGCCGTATGCCCAGGCCAGAGTTTCTCCCATGTGTATGCAAGGCAGCACCCAATGCCCCCATCCAACAGGGACACATTCTGTATCCTAAGGGTGTATGTGCAGTTAACCATCCAGTTATCCAGGCTACATCTGCAATGGTGCAAATAGCTACACTGCCTGATGTGAACAGAATGGCCATTTCATCACAGGCTGATTGTGTGGGACACACATCTGAGCTGCCAACAAGGCCACTTCATGTCACACACCAGGTTGAGTGTGTGTGTGTGTGTGTGTGTGTGTGTGTGTGTGTGTGTGTGTGTGTGTGTGTGTGTGTGTGTGTGTGTGTGTGCGTGTGTGTGTGTGTGTGTTAACAGAGTGGAGCATGACTTGCAGTTGTGCAGCAGTCCCAGCAACATGGAGTGTGTGAGTGCCTTGCATGCTACACTGACGTCACACATGAGAATTATGTATGAAACCGGATAGAGGTTCAGCCTTATGGCCTATCGCTGTGAGGTACATGTGTGATGGCCTTGTATTCCCTGTTGGGGAACCTCTGTGATGTCCCAAGCTGCTGCATGTCCTGTGTGATGTGAATGATGAACAGTGATTTATAGACATTAAGGATCCTCATTTGGGGGGATGCAGGGATGTGCATACCCCATGCCCTGTGATGACATACCCTTATGTATGACATGGGCCATGTAGAAGGTTTATCTTACAATGGAAGCAACATTATGTTGACATGTCATGTTGCCAAAGAGTTATGTCCACAGCATATTGACGACTGATTGTATGCCTAGGATGTTGTTTGTACTGTCATAATATGTGGTGATGTCACTCTCTCCATAGGGGTTTACACTGCATGTCCTGTTATGTGGCCTGATGCCATGTGTCTGGCAATGTGCATGTCTTTGCCTGAGACCCTCTTAGGCAGATGTCCACATCAGTAGAGAATCTGGTGATGGCACATAGTATGCAGTCGTCCACAGTCATGGTCGGACATAGGCTAATGGCTGTTACATGCACCTCAGATGTGTACATCACACATAACAGAGGCCTAAACACAGAACAACAGGTTACACACCTACTTATGGGTGAACCGCATGAGGTGCATTTCCCTATGTGGAATAGGTGAGCTGTGTTAGTGCACTGGTGTGCTACACCTATGGTAACATAAGCTGTGATGCATACTTGGCAATGTTATATCTAAGATGGCCACATGGACTATACTTTCACATAGTTTGCCCAGCTCAAAGTTGGCATTTTGCAATGTCACCATCAGTCCATGGCTTTGGTGACTGTGTCAACAAGGTCACCTGAGTGTAGCAGACATGAACTCTTCCTTGACAAAGCCTAAATGTGCATAATGGAGTATGTCCAGGTCCCACATGTCCTTGTTAATGGGGTTCACTTGAAACTGTGCTATGGCCTTGCAGACTAGCCTAGTTATGCATGTGATTGAGTGGGGGACAGCCCACCTTAGTCTAAAGGGTGACAGTGGCCGTCCATGAAATATTGAAATTGAATATTGTTCCTTATGGTGTTTGAAGTTTATGCTTGGGGTCATGTAAGATGCATCCTGTCATGTGATAGGCTCCCATGGCAGATGTATACTTTGACTATCACATGGCAGTGGTGACCTGTTCACCACATATAGGAGATGGGAGACATACTGCGGAAATCCTGATGTTCTCATGGGGAACACAGGGGGTGCAGCCTACACAGACTCTGTCAGGCATCTGGTATGCAATACCAACAGCAGTGGTATAGCTGGTGTCCCTGAGCACCACAAGTGAGCAGCTACGACTGCTTCCTGTCCTGTTGCAGATATATGTGTGGTAGGGGTGATGACTGTGTATAGTGGATATAGACAATGTAGGTTCTGTGGTTGTTGTCCAGATTTGCACGACAGATCCCATTCTCATGTACATGCTAAGGTGACAGTGCTCCAAAATGGGCACCTGCCCCTACTTTGTCTCAGACAGCGATATGTCTTCCCTGTACTGGACAGTATGTATTGCACATGTCCACCAGACAGGTGTACATATCCTAGCAGAGGATTAAGTACAACAGAATGCTGCTCCTCTAAGTGTCTTGAGCCGCTAACCTGGTCAAACAAAAGAACAATACCAAGCAGTGAAATAAAATAACATGAAGTTTATTGTTAAAAGTTAAGCGCTTTCACTCGCTGAAATGCGAGCTTCTTCAGAACTCCAGTGCATTGTAACTGTGTCATTTAAATAACTTTTTTGGCACCAAAGCGCTACATTTGAACTGTTTTAAAGCTATATACACAGAATGTCATATCAATCAATGTCATGATGGCAGATAGCAAGTGCTAAATACATTCAACACTAAATACCAACAATGCACAGTATCAAACTTAATAAATAATAATAATAAAAAGTAAAAATAAAAAAATCAACCTAATATTTCTATACTGCTTATTATCTCACAAATACTTAAAAATCAATAGTTATTTAAATACTTTATGTTAGAATAATTTATTTAAATTAAATTAATAATGCTGCCTTAATAGTAATGAAATCATTCAATCCTGGTGCAGTCGAAGCATCTGTATGTAACTGCCACCATATTTCTTTATAGGACAATAGTCCTTTGAAATTTCCCCCTCTAGATTCCAATAAAATACTTTCAAGAACGACAAATTTAAATGTGTGAGTGTGTCCATGTTTTTTAACATGTTTATACAAGGCATTTTTCTCATCTCTTGTCTTAATGCTATATAAATGTGCATATATGCGTTTGTTCAGCTTTCTTTCCGTTTTACCTATGTAAAATCCAGAACAGGCTGTACACTTAGCCAAATATACAACCCATTTGGTATTACAATTTCCATGAACAAATCTTATATGTGTCTTGTGTATATTATCCAAGGTGACACTACATTCGTCTAAGATGGCGTGACATTGTTTGCAGTTCCCACACTTGGTGGTCTTCCTATATGTCAAGTATTTGCCAGTGTCGCCTTCTTCCAGATAACTTTTTATGTTCCGACCCATTTTGTTGACAAAAGCAGGTTGGGATCCCAATATTTTAACTATTTCTTGATCTGTCATTATAATTTTCCAATTATTAGTTATAATCCTCTTAATTTTACTAATATGTGGAATGTATTCCAAGACACAAGCTCTTCCATAATTGGTAGTAGAAAGTGGAATGTCATGTGCCTGTTTAACACTATTATGGTTACTCATATGTAGTTTATAACCCAATAGGGGTAAATATTTTTTACCCCATTCTCCTATAATGGTTTTACATATATGATTCATCATATTTATATCATAACCTCTATCTCTTAAAAGAGAAGTGATAAATGTAACTTCTTCCAACATCTCAGAATATGCAGACGTCATTCTAATGGCCCGTATAATTTGACCCCTAAATATGTTAACAAATTGTTCTCTTGGATGGTTACTAGAAAATTCTAAGTAACTGTTAGAGAATGTATGCTTCCTATACAATCGGGATTTAAAATTACTGTCACCTTTAGAAATATATGTGTCAAGATACGGAAGTCCTTCCATACTGTTTGAATAAGTGAACTTCAAGAATTGACTACTAGAGTTCAAAAAATTCACAAATTGGGCTAATATATCCTTGTCACCATACCATAATATATAAATATCATCCAGGTAAATGAATAATACCTGATGTATTTAAAAAGTTCACTAGTAAACAGCTTAGTCTCCTCCCATTCAAGCATGACTAAGTTTGCATAGATGGGAGCACATGCAGCTCCCATAGCTACAACATTGGTTTGCCTGATGGTAACTGCAAATGTGACTGCATTACAGTTGCTTTGCCATGGAGGATGACACTGTAAGGGTGCGGCAGTGTTAACCCGTGTCATGTAATGTCAACTGCAATAGACCTTCACCTCATGTGGGGGTAACCTCTGGTCACATCAAGGTGGTCCTACATCCAGTAATGATTGCTTACTGGCCATTTGTGTGCTGGTATGGGTCTGTCTTGCAATGTATGTTAGGGTCATTCAACTGACCCAGGTTCAGGGTACAGACCCAACTCTGAATACAGTTGATGAGGTCCATATAGGCAGAATGGGCTTCCTGGTCACATGTGGTGGCTGGTAGCTAGCTGTGAATTGAATAGGTTTGGCTGGCAATGATGAACTGCCCCTGCAGTGTCCCCTGTGCATCTTACTGCCTGTACAGCATGGAGGTGTGTATGTGTCTAATATATATGGAAACCCCATATCCCATGGCATTACTGGCTGCACTTTGGCTTCTGCATGTATGATAGGATGGTTGACCATGTAAGCCTGGGGTGTTTTTTGAACCTTTGAACCATGGTCTGTGCGATTGCACAGATGTCTGCAGTTCCCAGTGTTAGGAATGCTTGCAATGAGGGCAAAGTCATGTCTACACCTGTAGCATTTAGCAGCATGCTCTTCAATTTGTGCTGCACTGACACTTGTATGTTGACAGTGATAACTTCACCAGGAAACACTACCAGACACATGAAGACCTGTGAAGACAGATGGAGGCCACCTCTAGTAGAGCATCATGGTCTGTTTAACACATCACTCCTGACTCACAGGTACTGGAATCCCTGGAATATCACAGGAGAAATGTGGACATGTTAAGGGCAATCATTCCCTGATTGTATTGCAGCATCTGTCTGGGTGAGAGCATAATGCTGCATAAGGCTATGGACATACCTGCCTGGGACACATAACCTGTGTACACACTCATGTCTTACTGCATATAGTCCAGGGATGTGCATGTCAGTTCAGGTCAGACACACCAACATGTACTGTGACAGACCCATGACAGCACCTGTTGGTGAGAGACAGCAGTGTGTTTGCAGTATGGCTGAGTCTGTCGCCTGACACAAAAGTAACTGTGACCATCCACATAAACAGCTAGGTCAGAGGCACACTATTGTATCTCCACTGGAGTCCCCTATGTGTAACATGTATGACATGGGCTGACGCCTTTGTGGCTGTGGGCCACAGGAGTGTGGCCATGTGTGTTATGTGCTGTTTACAGCTGTGGTGTTCATGTGTGCCTTTGCCTCAGACATCCCATTTGTTTGTGGATGCGTATGTTGAGGACAACTGCAGATGTTTGTGTGTGATATATAGGATTGTGAGGTGTACTGATTGTGTTGACAACCTTTTTGAGGACAGATATGCAGCATCTACAGGTGGAGAGCATGGACTGCAGGTTCCTGCAGTCATTTCAACTCTCACACATTGTGTTCCTTGTTGGTGTTTGGAGATGGCTGTCCATCTGTGTACATGAGGCAGTTGCTACACAGTGCCAGGACACCAATATCAAGCAGACTGACTGGGGAAACTGTAGGACATTGCCCAACCATATACTTCAGAATCTGATGGAGAAAGGCCAGGAAGACCTGAGGGGTGGGCCTACAGACTAGGTGATGATTAATACAGTAGGAGGCTGACGCCACTTCAGGCCTTGTAGACAGCCTAAGACCAAGCAGTAATAGGTACAACAGCTGCATGCAGTACAACACCTCATAGCACATGCAGCAAATAGCATGAAACATCAAGATCAGGGGAGCAACGCATGCTGTAATGGCAATATTTTGCCAAAACCCACAGACATACTGTGCTGGTAGATGGGGGGTATGATGTAGGGGTTAATGGTGGACAGTGCTGATAATAGTGTATGTGCAGGGTCTGTACATAATGGTGAACAATGTATGCAGTCCTGTGATGTGTTCCCCTGTTCATGTCTTTCAGGTGGGATGTACAGAAGATGCAACCCCTCCTTCTCAGAGGTCGAGACCACCACAATCATCGATGACCTGAGACTCCATCACCAAGTACTGTTAGGAAGTAGCCACCAAAACCTGCAACAATGTGCTGCCCTGTGGGCAGAACTGGTAGCAACAGTCAATAATGTGGGCCAGTGGCACAGGATGTATGAACAGGTCTGATATTGTGCCACAGATCACATACACCATTCATGGCAAAAGCCTCCAGCTGTGGCCAGGGACCATGCCGGCATAGGTGTAGGGCCTGCTACATAACCACCACTCTCAGCCACAGAGGAGTTCCTGGCAAATCTGGCATCAGCCACCAACTCACAGGAAAGAATCAGTACATATGTTGTGGAGGTGGGTGGCACAGAGTCCACAGCCAAGAAGCGTCCAGGTAAGCCTCCAGTGGTCTCCACAGGTTATGTGTCCCAGGCAGGTATGCCCATAGCCTTATGCAGCATTATGCTTTCACTCATGTTACTACTGTAGCATTCATAGTGGCAGCATCTGCATACCAGTAGGCATATATCAAGTCAATCTGCATCTGTGGTTGGAGGTTTGTAATGCACACATGTGCATACGTATTGTGAATGTCAACAATGTAGGTAGTAATACAGCTTGTACTATACATGTTGATAAATGCACATATTATCCTGTACCATTGCTATATGTGTGTGTTCTGACAACACCTCTCCCCCACAACTCCACAGGTACTTCTGGTGTGGCTGGGGAACATCAATCTGTAGCCAGTGAGTGTGAACTATCATATTATGGGTCACCTATATACTAGACATGTTAAGGGCTGCCAATTTGCCATGCACACAACTGTTAAGCTTAACCATATTGCAATTTGGTCAATGTGAACTTGTGGTGGGGTTCACTTCAGTGCATCACATTGGTAATCACAGTATCATATTTGCACAAGATGTAACATATTCCCACATAGTTTGGTATAGGTGTAGCCACTGTGTTATACAGGGGTGCATTACTATTGTGCACACGGGCACACTGTGTGTTAGGTGGAGGTCCATCACATACTCCATCTTCTCGTGTATCTCACAGGTGTATAGTACTAGCAACATTAACTGGAAACAGCTGCACTCCATGCTGTTGGGTCCTGTCCAGAGTGTGTCTGTTGTGGTCTGATTGTGTGTTGCGCATGGCATCGGTCAGCTGGTGTGGTCTGTATAATGCCTGCGTTGCACCTCACGTGTGTGTGTGTGTGTGTGTGTGTGTGTGTGTGTGTGTGTGTGTGTGTGTGTGTGTTTGTGTGTACGGATTATCCAACATTATAGTGCAGGAATTAATATAGTCATGTTGTCTTCCCTTCAATGGTGACCATGGGGGGTGGAGTGTGTCCCCCTCACAACCTGATGTCAGTTTCTCATCGGACACTGTTGATGATGGTGGCCATTGTGAGGTACAGGTGGGGTTGTTGGGGGTTGACTCTTCCATTGGTTGACATCCCACTTCCACCCCAATGCCCCACACATGGTCAGTATGTCTACACATACCCAGTCCTCAACAGCCACAGGTATTGGGCAGTTGGGGGTGGTGGCATCGAACAGGGTAGTGTGATGACTATGGCATATGAGACTGTAGACATTAGCCATAGCCAGAGATCTGTCAAGGTCCCACACAGGCAGACAGACAGGGGTGCTCGAAGGAGGACTGCTGACCATCCAGCCCCTGTCAGAGGTGTCACAGCACGTGTTACTTGATGCATGTTTCGTTCCATCATGTAAACACAGGCACACTGTGAATGGTAGACCAAATGGATGATCAGGGTCATGGATAAAACACTGCCTGGTATGCATGACACCCTCCTTGGTATTGCTGATGCCTTACATCATTTTTTTGATGTAGTGGATAGATGGTGGGGTGAGACATTGCCAGTCCTTAACTGTGTAATGTCTGTGCTTGAAGATGTGGTGGGAGTAGGGCATCGGACACGTGGATGTAGGTCAGCAACATCAGCTGACAGCCCATGTGGCTGTGCACACTCATACTCCTGTAGTGGCAGTACCACCAGCACAAATGAAGGGAGGGTGCTGTCCACACCATGTCATGGCAGGCCATGGGCATGTGGTCCTGTGTGGTCCAGTGAGGGGCACAGCATCATCAGACACCGATCACCATCAGGAAGTAGCACCACATCTGGCCTTGGGCATGGTGCTGCCAGTACCAGTCCTGACAGAACCAGTTCCCATGTTTGTGGCTGGAGATGGTGAAGTGGACATTCTGCCATGTATGGTCCATGGCTGTCCAGCATACCCTCATGTAGGGCTAGCACATGGATTGACTGTGTACATGCATACACTCACATGACTGTCACATGCAGGTCACTGACTGACACACAGCTCTTTTCCATGGCCCAGCTGACCAGCACCCCTCTAGACACACACAGATTATGTCAACTCTATGGCACAGCCTAGGCCTTTGGCAACCCCACACAACACCATGTGCATATGATGATACCTATGCCACATCCCTGTTATCCATACCATCGATACAGAGACATGCTAATATGTGTCTGATGCACAGGGTGAATCTAGTACAGGTAATGGCATTTTGTAGTGTAGTGGTGTTATGCCCAGTAAGGTGCTGTCTGCTGCCAATTGTCATACATATTTATCAAAGTGTATGTACCTTAGTGCCATGATGCTTTATTGCTGTTACTGCTGACTGACTCTTGTCTTACAGACCTTATTCTGTTTCTGTTCCAGGTGTCTGCATGTTTAAGTCATGGTGAGATGCTGCCATTACAGAAATTCAAGTTGGCGGGGTGGCAACACAGACACCTTTTCATCACCAAGGTATGTGTGGAACAGTGTGTGAGAGATGATGGGGGCAGACAGTGTAACCTTGCATGCATACCATTTGACACAGCAAGCTAGTCCAGATACATGCCACCTGGGTGTTCCTTAGCATCACAGGTTCATAGTTACAGAGGAAGTTACTAGTGTGCTGGACATAGGTCCCTTATTTCACCCCAACACAATCATTAATCAGCACATGTTGTCCATGGCATCGGTGGACACATGTTGAAGCCCTTGGACAGATGTTTGATTTTATTTCCCATCCACTCAACCTTGAAACAGTTAAAAAGAGTCTGCATGGTACTGTATCTGGCATGTTTGGGGAGTGCATTCATGAGACAGGGCAACCTCTGGTTGACAAACCTGTCTCTCCATCAGTTTTTTGTGTTGTGTCATATGTGAGTCAGGCCTGTCATGCTGGTAATGTGCACATTACACTCTTGTATATGGGGCAGCTGTTAAATGGCTGATCAAAACATTGCCATCTAGGCATGCCACAGACAGCTGTTGACAACCTGACTGATAACCATTGAAGTAGTACTGATTAGAGGCTGTCTGCATGGCACAGGTGATGAGGGCCATGGATGACCTTTGTGGGTGTTAACATAACCTTTACATTTTCTGCAGATGTCTACATAGGTGCATAGCAGAGGAGCCATGCTGCTAATGTTTTGTTGCACTGACTGAGGACTATTCAAAGGTAATGTCCACCTTTTGTCTGGATGCAGTCCCTTTACCTATGTAGTGAACCATATACAAGCCTTTTCTGACCACTGCTACTTGTTGCCTGAATGCAACATTGCTAGTTTGTTGAGTACCCAGGACTGTCGTCGCAGTGTTTGTGTTTATGGGGTTGCTGCTGATGTGGAAAATAGTGGGGCCATGTTCATCCATATGGTATGCTGACACTATTGTCTGCATTCAACTTGAGGCCAGGACCTTGGCACCATTCCATACCCACTGTATGTCCCATTGCAGTGTGTTAATAGCAGTTTGTGGCTCGATGACAGAGTGCACACTACTTATAGCTGACACAGCCTTAGGCAGTACCTACATATGTGTGTGGTGGCAGTTAGCATTCATGCCTAGATAGATGTGGGTCACTGAGTGTGTATGGGAGTCAGAATGAGGTGCCAGTCCCTGGGCCCCTAGGGCATCAGTGTATGTGCTATGCATTGCCTCTTTGTCAAGGCCAGGGCATACTGGGCTTGCATATGTCTGCCTTCACGACATGTTCAGGGGGTTCCTCCTCCGAGTCCCCACTGTGCCTGTGGGGACCTTGGCAATGGTGGGGTGCTGTGCCCCCTTCCCTGTGATGTTCCTGCCATAGCTGTTTCCACAGGATCATATTGTGCAGCGTGGCAGAAACTATGAACATGTGTGCACATGTAGCTGGAGAGTACTACAGGGCTTCACCAGATATGTCAAGGCAGTGGAACCATGACTTGAGCATCCCAAACACATGCTCTATGATGTTCCTAGCTTGTGCGTGTGCCTCATTATGGTGTTCTTCCCTTGGTGTGTGCATTTCTGATGGGTGTCATCATCTACGTTCCAGTGCATAAACACCATCCCCCACTAGATGCATGCACCCCTCTGGCGAATGCCTAATACAGCTGTGATGTGTGCCAGATATGGGAGTCATGATAACCTCCAGGGCTGCCAGCATACACATTGATGATAATGCCCTGGACATTGCACATGACCTGGCAGTTGATGGAGTGATAACCCTTGTGGTTGATGTAGACTCTACCCTCCTCAATGGGTGGTGTTTTAATGTGTACATGAGTGCAGTATATAGCACCCAGTACCCCTGAGTAGTGTTCTACATGGTGGAAGATATGCATATTGGTGGTCCTCTCCTCAGGGGTGTAGGGGAAATAAATGTGCTCACTGGCATGTGTTAGCATGGCATCCAGGAACTGGTGGATTACCCTGGATACAGATGCCTGTGAGATCTCCATGATGCCCCCAGTAGGTCTTTGGAAAGTACCTGTAGTTAGTATTTTTAAGGCTGCACATACCTTTGTTTCCACTGGGATTGGTTACCCTCTGTTGGGTCTGTGTCTGAGAGGACACTTACATAGCTCAATGAGTTGCTGTAGTATGTCCATGTCCACCCTGTAGTGTTCTACTATCTCCAACTCAAGTAGTCCCTGAAAGGTTACCCTGGGCCTGAATACTCTTCTCCTCCTCAGTCTGGGCCTATTTTTAGCATCATCATCTTCACTGACCTCAGCTTGTAGTGCAAACAGATGTAGCAGAGCAGCAGCAGGCCCTATCAAATTTACCTGCTAAAATTCCCGAGTGTGTACTCCAATAGTGCAGAGTATGTGGGAAAAATCAGATTGAAGGGTGTATGCATACTTTATACTGGTGTACTGCAGATGCAGCCTGTATGATTGGCTGACTATGACACATTCCACCTGCCAGCTATATTATTAAGAGTTTTGAATGGGTCAATATCAGTGGAACAGGGATCATCAGTCATTTATGCTTGATTGACTTTCCTAGGCTATTTCCCCCCTTTTTAATTTTTTGTACTGCTTAGCCCCATGGCACTCTGTGCAAACCCGCAGAGCTAGTGTAAACATTGCTGAGCAGAAAGGGCTCTCCCCTGTACATGAGCATGCATAGCTTTTCTTTAACCAGCTATGCACAGCTTAGCAGCTTCAGACACACACCCCTGCTTAGCTTTGCTTAGCTGAGTGCAAAGAGGAGCCACTGAGCTCCAATGTGCTTACACAAACCATGACACACACGCACTTCATGTCAGCTATCTCTTCTGCCTACGCTAACACTGTTCTAGCCATTGTGGACACGGTGTCTCATTTTGCTGTTCAATAACACATACATCATCTAATTTATATATATATATAATACTGCACTATGCTAGAGTGTATGTCCTTAGCAACCAATATAACCTGCCATTGTATGACTCTGCATGCTGGCCAGTATAATGGGAATCTTCAATATAGTTTTAACTATCATATTTTACTATATTATTATTTTTTTTTACAGCCTAGTATGTTTGCACATCACTGCACGATGCTTAAATGTGACATATGTGATAAAAAATACATTTAATTTTTCATTAATTGCACCACTTTTAAATGTCAGTGATCATAGTTTTGACTGTTGGCATGCATGCTTTTATTTGAGTTGTACCAGCCCCTGTTTTGTTTTTATATTCTGGTACATGGTTAGTATCTGTGTACATTTTTCCTGCAGACACTGCACCTACACGGATGCCTGTCTGCCTCCTGGATTGCAAAATCACCTCATTTTCATGTTTTCAGCAGCAAATGAGGTGATTTGCATAATACAATCACAGCAGTGTCTGCACAGTGCTGAGAGGCTCGTGCACGCCCCTAGCCTTGTTTCCTGGATCGCTCAGCAGACATGTTCCATGTTCAAGCTTTAACACTGTTCCTACATGGAGAATAGCTCCATGTAGGCTTTATTGAATTACCACCATTGTCTTAAATCTCCATACATTTTAGATTTAGTTATTTCAGCTTCTAGATCTTACCTTTTTGTAATTATAAATCAAATAGTTCATTATCCCATTCCTTCCTTTTTTTGCAAATACCAACTAGAGAGTTTCCATTTAAATAGACCATTAAAAGAAGGCCACAAGATATATAAACCTTCATCATTGTTTAATGTCCAAAAATTGGAAATTTATTTTAAAAAAACAGTCTTTAAATTCTTTCAAATTTGTTTAGTAAGCTACCAGTTTGTTATGAAAATTGTGCTTCTTGTTTTATCCATAAACATAAATGCAATTGCATTATGACCCAATAAGACACAAGGTATTATTTATTATAACTATCAGTTTTAAAAATTACTTGAAACAAAAATTGTATTCATTTTAGACTGAGTGATGAATCTATATGAAGAACACGTGTACATCAAATAATATGATTCTAATAAGCAAAGTAATAAACAGTGAATGTCTTTAAGATTAAGGGTATCAACACAATTTCCAAATTTTAGCTTTATTGTTAAACTATTGCCATTACTATATGAAATACAGTTAAGGTTTCCAGCCATTATAAGATTTTACTTTTGTATAAGAAACTATTACATGCAAACATTTCCTTGAAACATTGGCACCAATTCCTGCAATCCAATAAACATTTGATAAAACATAAGCATTTGTTTTCCTTTAAAATGTGAGCTAGTAAGTGCTGTACATTCATTTGAAATTAATTTCTTTCATTATATGAGTTTCTAAACAATATGATCTTTATGTAACTTTAAATATTTTAGTAAACTACCCCTCTTAAAACCAATGTTCAGTCTATTAACAGAAACGCATTTAAGGTAATGCATATGAGGTATGTCAAACTAGAACAGCCATACAAAAGATAAGAAATGACTACAGAGATCATGAATAAAAATTATTGCATTATTTGATGTAGACATAAAATCTAGAGTTATCCTAACCGTAAACAATATAACTATAAAACTGAAACTAAACATGTAACTTATTCCTAGTTTGATAAAAAAACATTCAAACTGCCCACTGACATTATAACTAGAAATAAAACACGGCTACTGCCACTACTTCATAAAAATTCAATTTCTATTAATGTGAATTTATAAAAGGAGAGGATGAGCTATATTATTAAATATAATTAGTATTAATTGAATGATAATCATGTAATCATGAACATGTAAAATTAATGTCTTATAATTAAATTAAATATGTTAACTGAAAGTAAAGCAAATTAACTTATGTAATAAATTTAATAATACATCTTAAAATAGTTGCCATAATTCAGACCAATCTACTAATTAAAGCCTATCAATGAAATCTAAACATAAATCATTTTAATCAGTATTAAATCCATAGAATCATTTTATGTTAAAATATAACTGATTTTGTACTTTTAAAATATTTACTTAAATGTGAATTAGTGAAACTATACTAAAGTAATAGATTATTTTAAATTACATGAATAACTCATTTACAAAAGTTAAATAAGAATATAAATAGTAGTATCATAATTAGATAATAAACTTTTTTCTTTCCCTCTGTTTTCTTTTTGTCCCCAGCTCTAAGCAGCTTCAGTCCTTGGTGTTGTGAGCTCCCATGTAGTCCCCCTAAAACTACCACAGTATAAGACACTCCTGACTGAAAGGATGTTACCCTGAAAAACTTTACCTGCTGCAAGTCTTTGAAGTCCAACCTGCAATTTGAATAATGTTGTCCCCTTCAAACTACCCCAGTATAAGACACTTCTGACTGAAATGACATTACCCTGAAAAACTTTACCTGCTACAAGTCTTTGAAGTCCAACCTGCAATTTGAATAAGGTTAATACCATAACATGTACCAGTACCTTAACACTCTACCTATGTACTGTTTCATGCTGCCAGGGTCTAAAGGCACCTCTAGGCTCCCTCTATATTGTGTAATCTAGTTAGATTTTCCCTAAGGATATTACTTCTTTAACCTACAAATCTACCCTGCACACAGTAATTTCATTCAGTTCCCCTGCACATAGCCCATAAAATATACCCTGCAGCTCTTAATTAATCTCTGCAAGGGGACAATCTATAGCTTAAAAATAGCTCATAAATTTAGTGTAAAACTAAACCAGTAAAATACAACCAAAAAGGTACATTTGGAGTGAAATTAAACTAGTTCAATACAGCCAAAAAGATACATTTGGTGTAAACAGAAACAAGTGAAAAGATACATTTGGTGTACAAAGAAAAGAAACAAGTAAGCCCAGGGATATAATTGGAGTTAGTGTTAGCTGTTGCTTTGCATGCATTCCCTGGTCTAGGTCTGATTACACTGTACTATTTGCCCATCCCCCCCCCCCCCCACCTAATTGTAGTATTGGCCCTTCCCCTGTAGCCTGTAAGAGTTTTTTTAAACCCTGGGAGCCATCTTTAAATTTCTCTAAGCAGCTGCAGTCCCTGGTGTTGTGAGCACCCATGTAAGCACTGGAATTTTTGATTACTTTTAATTGTTTTTTTTTTTTTTTTGAAGATGTAAACCTTTATTTTAGCCTTTTTTACTGCTATATTTGACAGTGTAAATATTTACCAAACTGACTATCATCTTATGTTATAGCGATAGTGGCTGGAACTGTGTTTGTTTTTCTGTATACTGCATGCTATTGTCTCACATACTACTACTGCTTTACTTAAGTGTATATTATCCTTGTCACAAATATTGTTAATTTTCTCCTTGCATTTTGTGGCTGAAACTGTATGTGTATTGAGTACTGCATGCTATTGTTTTACCTACTACTGCTTTACTTAATTGCATATTGCACATGTTTCTACTGCAAACATAGCAAAGGCTATTTGTTAAGAATTACGTTGTGGTAGTAAGAATGGATAACAGAACTGCATATTATATGTCCACTTTTAGCCTTATTAGCTGCTTGTTTTTAAACTATACTAAGACTCCTAAAGTCGGAAAAGCAACTCTTTACTTGTTGTGATAAAATCTGTTAACAGAGCTGCTTACCATATGGCTTCTCTTAGCTTGTCTAGCTACCCATTCTCCTAAGGATTACTTTTACAAGGAAAATGTACTTGATAGCTGTTGTCCAGCATCTAGATTAAATGTTTAACATCAAACAAGGACACAGCATTGTAGAAAACCGTAACAATTATTACCTGCATCATAGTCTAATTGCAAGAGTAGTCTATAAAGCTAGTGATACATTTTAACTGTTTGTTGCTCATTTATCTAAGTAAAAAGCATGTACTGTATTTCATAGCTGTACAGGGCTCCTGTATTGCTGTATATTACATAGTTTAAGTGACAGTGTTATGCCTGCTTGACTGGTGGCTAGTTATTAGTGCTGATAACATCTATCTCTTAATAAATGTTTTCTTTCTAGGTAGTCCCCCTCAAACTACCCCAGTATAAGACACTCATGACTGAAAGGACGTTACCCTGAAAACTTTACCTGCTACAAGTCTTTGAAGTCCAACCTGCAATTTGAATAAGGTTAATACCATAACATGTACTAGTACCTTAACACTCTACCTATGTACTGTTTCATACTGCCCTGGGTCTAAAGGCACCTCTAGGCTCCCTCCATTTTGTGTAACCTAGCTAGATTTTCCCCAAGGATCTTACCTCTTTAACCTACAAATCTACCCTGCACACAGTAATTTTATCCAGTTCCCCTGCACATAGCCCATAAAATATACCCTGCAGCTATTAATTAATCTCTGCAAGGGGACAATCTATAGCTTTAAAATAGCCCATAAATTATGGTGTAAAACTAAACCAGTAAAATACAACCAAAACGATACATTCGGACTGAAATTAAACTAGTACAATACAGCCAAAAAGATACATTTGATGTAAACAGAAACAAGTGAAAAAATGCATTTGGTGTACAAAGAAAAGAAACAAGTAAGCCCAGGGATATATTTGGAGTTAGTGTTAGCCCCGCTGTGCTTGCCCTCTCTGCACTCGGGCTCACTCCACTCCCCTCCCTGCCTCCTATTCCTACCCACCCCCACTAGTGCTACAATTCAACTAAATGTAGCCACTCCCCTCATGCTAACCACCAATCATTGAATCTGCCCCACCTCTGTACCCATTTCCTTTTCTTCCACTATTCCACATCCTGTAAAGCATAGTCTTCCATCCAACAACCTTACAATCACAAACACCTCTCATCATCCACCACACCCACCCTATCCCCAGCAGATCTCTCTCTCATGACCAAACCCAACCAAACCATGCTCAAACTCCCCAAACCCACATACATACACCTCTTACTATTGCTCCTAGGTGTATCCACCCTCCCACTGCTAACTTCTATCACCAACCACCAAAAACAACTTAATTTTATGCACATACCAAGAAAAACTACTTCCACTAACATTATTACAACACACCCTTTTACTCAACTAGTCTCATATCACTACCAAACATTCTTTATTCACCACTATGCACACAGATTACAGCCACCACACTACCAGTCCCAAATAACTATAAAGAACTTTAAGACCCTAAACAAACTAATCAAACTCTATTTTTACCTCAGAACCCAACTCATTAACTGCGGTGATATACACCCAAATTCTGGGTCACAAAACCTAGGAGCCCCAACCCGCAACCTGAATGATACCTTACTCCACCGAGACAAATCCATGCTCTTCATTTTAAATTTAAATGTCAGAAGTATACTAAACAAAGTCCATGACCTTCATGCACTTTTTGTCTTTTCGGCTTTTCCCGGTTCATGCACTACTCTCCTTTTATCAACCTGAGATAGTCATACTAACAGAGTTTTGGCTTAACCCAGGCAACCGCAACAATGAAATCACTCTACCAGGTTACAATATAATTTGCAGTGATAGAATAGGTAAAAAAAGGGGGAGGGTTGCTATAGTGTATAAATCTCACCTCTCCTTAAGAAAGTAGACATAACAACCCCAGACCTCGATAAAGTTGAACTCACTCTAACAAAACTAAAACTTAATGATAGTAAAGACATCAACATCATAGGATGCTACATCCCTCCAGGCAACAATATCCACATTACAGAAAAACTCATAGAATGGATATCTAATTCCCTCCCCCAGGAAAGCATAGTATTAGGAGACCTTAATACTGACTGGCAAATATGTTCCAGTCATAACCCACTCTCATATTAACCTACATGGCCTAACCAAACTCATCACTTCCCCCACAAGAACAGCCAAGAGAACCAAACACAAATCCACTCTAGATTGGGTACTCATATTCCACCCATCACTGATATCCAAAGCAGGTTGTCTACCAGACACCCTGAGTGACCACCAAGCCACATTCTTACTCAGATCAAAATCACCACAACTGAACCAAATATCTACGTGCCTAATTAGAAACAAAAAACACTTTAACCGCTTCAGCTTTATAAATGACCCACAAATGTGCAACTGGACCTCCCTAAAAAACATACCTCTTGATGAAGCTGTACTATATTTCAATACTACCTTCTTAAACACCCTTACCCATCACACCCACTCCAGAACAACAAGAATTAAAACTAAATATGCCCCCTGGTTAACCCCAGACATAAAATCCCTCCTCAAAAAAAAAAGAAACAAGGCCTGGACCAACTACCTCAACAGTAAATCTCAATTGAACAAACAAATATACGTTGAAATATGTAACAAAGCCAAAAAACTCACCAAAACAGACAAAACATCTTACTACCAAAAGTTACAGGATAAGCACAGGAACAACCCACAAACATTTTGGGCAGCAATTAACTCTATTCTACAACCAGATAAAACAACTACCCCAACCCCAAAAATAGATAACAACCAAGAAGACATCTCCACTCAATTTAATAAATATTTTACAGAAACTATCCAGATCCTTGCAAACAACCAAGTCAATGACAACATCCCCACCCCTGCAAATCCATCCCCCACCCCAACTAACAATTGTTCCAAGTTCAGCTTTCACCCAGAACCAACCAAATCCATTGAAAAACTACTCCGCAAGCTCAAACCAATGTCTCTAGCCACAGATAAATTACCCGCTGAATATCTCCACCTGGCTGCAGAAGCCATATCATATCCTGTTTCCATCCTAATTAACAGATCCATCTCCAAGTGTATAGTACCCAAGCTATGGAAAATATCACATATCATTCCTCTACATAAAGGGGGAACCTCCCTGGAACTCAATAACTACCGCCCTGTAGCCATACTACCTCCTTTATCTTAAATTTTAGAGAGGATAATACACAAGCAACTAATGAAATATCTCCTATAAAATAATCTAATAGCAAACCAACATTGTGGCTTTAGACCCTTCCATGGCACCACTACCACACTAACAGAATTCACCAACATTGTCAATACTCACAGAAGCAATGGAGTCCTTGTATCTGCCACCTTCCTTGACTTGTCCAAGGCATTTGATATGGTTAACCACAATAAACTCGTTATTTCACTAGCAACTCTAAACCTTACCACCCCTGCCATCTTCTGGTTCAAAAACTACCTAGAGGGAAAGAAACAAGCTGTTATGTGGCAAAACCAACTCTCCCCCTCCCTACCAGTCTCCCTAGGAGTACCCCAAGGCCCATCCTTGGGCCACTTCTTTTTACCCTCCTCACCAATCAGCTCCCAAGCAGTATTCCTAAAGCCTCAATAGTGCAATATGCAGATGATACCACCATAATGTGCACAGCAAAATCAATTGACATCCTTCACTCCCTAACACAAGAATAATTTTCCCTAGCAGAAACTTGGATTACAAACCAAAGGCTCATTCTGAACCCAAGTAAAACAAAGCTAGTACTCTTTAGCTCCCAAAGAGCCACACCTCCCACTGATTCTTTCTTCATCTCCTCCTTTAACAAGACCACAATCACCCCCATGAATCATATCAAACTCTTATGGGTTGAAATAGATAATCACCTTAGATTTGACTTACTTATTTGTATGACTATAAAAAAGTACATAAAAAACTTGGCCTACTGTATCGCAATAAAAAATTCCTCACTGACCACTCCAAAACTGCAGTAGCGAGGACTCACCTACTATCCACCCTACTTTATGCCTCCCCATCTTACAAATCTCTACAAATCCAACCTAAACAAACTTGATAGTTGTTATAATAAGATAGCCAAATTCGCTAAACCTCTCCCAAAAAAACTCAATTGGCTAGAACTACCACAACTACTTCAACTCAATCAACTTTCACTAGCCCACAAAATAATACATAACTCTGATTACACCCCAGCCCTACAAAATCTTTTGCAACCCTATACAACCACCAGGCCCTTGAGGTCTAGCACACAAAACCTCCTCAAAGTAACCAAATACAACAATGAAGCTGGTAAGTCTTTCTACAGCCACTGTATAGCAAAAACCTGGAACTCCCTTCCTGCCCACATAACTGACAACAAATCCCCATCACAGTTCAAGAAACGTGTTAAAACTCACGTTTTGAATAATTGACTGTGCTCCTGTATTCCCCCTACTAATGTCTCATTAGAACACTTCACCTAACTAAAGTAACTCTGCTAAGCCAACTAATCAAAGTACTGTACCCACTTAGGACTGTTAATCTACTGCTCATCTCTCCAGGAGTTAAAGAAAACTACCCCAACAATGTTGTGCTTTCCATAAGCAACTAAAACCAGGAGAAGACATATTGTAAATCAATTTGTTATCCTTCTCAACTAAAACCAGGCAAAGACATATAGTAAATCAATTTGTTATCCTTTTCAACTATAGCGAGCATCATCTGCTCTCTCGGAGCCTTATTCTACATCTCTCTGCTTTTACTCTGATAGTAAATCTATCACAGGAATCCTAAACTTAGGAATATCTTCTAAAAATTTATATTATGTTGTGGAGAACAAATGTATCCTATTTGTTAGTTAATATGTATGTCAAAGTCTTTTCTATGGAAATTGTATGTCAAAAGGTTGTCCTTAAAACTATGTTTTGTAAAAAAATGTTCTCTTGGAGCTTTTCTCCCCAGGCCTCCACTGAAAATGGACTTGTAATCCAGTTGGACTCTCCCAGTCAACAAATGTAAAATATATAAATAAATAAAATGTGAGAAGTTATCATGTAACATGTCTTTTAACCAATCAGTAACATTAATACAATGCATTTGGATCTAAATAACTATAGGATGTCTCAAATCACAATAAGGAATATTGAGATATATTGATGTAATATTAAAATACATTGTATGGGTATATATATATATATATATATATATATATATATATATATATATATATATATATATATATATATATATATACACAATATTCAGCATTATTCCATGTTCAGAAATTATCAGTTTTTATAGGTGTCATCACACAATGCAAGAAAAAATATTCACACACACACACACACACACACACACACACACACATATATATATATATATATATATATATATATATATATATATATATATATATATATATTTAGTTTCATAGTTTCATAGTATAGTACAAGGCTATCTGCCCTGGGGCATTTGTAAGCCTAGCCATAGTGATGTGGCTTTTGCCACCCCATGAAATGGTACAAAAATGTACAGAATAAATTTAGAATACTGTGCCTCTGTCTAGTTGTGACACAATGAAGGTCCCCTTATATAATAGAATTAGTTTACTGTGCCCCTGTCTAGCAGTGACACAGATGTGACCCCTGGGGAAAACTTACGATCTCCCATCCACTCATCAAGATTTCTCTTGAAGAGAGTCAGTGAGGGGCTCTGCCTAATATGAACTGGGATCTTGTTCCAAAGCATGGATCTGGGTTATGAATCTATCCCTCCAGCATGTCCTGTTCATACTTGTGCCGAGGTTTAAGTCTTTAGCTCTCGTGGTCCTGATGGATTTGGATTTTTTGAGGTGGAGCATGTCCATCAGATCCTGATTGGACATGGCCTTGTACGTCAGGCAGAGATCACCTCTGAGTAGGCGGTATGCTACTGAATAGAGCTGAAGTTTCTTTAGTCTGGCAGAATAAGACATATGTTGGAGACCCTTGATCCTCTTGGTGAGGTACTTTTGTGGTCTCTCCAGCTGTTGCAAATGCCGGGTGAGGTACATACCAAATGGGGCATTGTACTCAATCATGGGTCTGATGAGGAAGGAATATAGGGGTACAATGACATCCTTGGATCTGGATGTGAATCCCTTCATGATGAGGTGTGCAAGGTAGAATGTTTTTCTAACCACTTTGGCAACGTGGGTGTCAAATGAGAGGTCGCTGTCGACTTGGGTCCCTAGGTCTCTGATTACTTTTTCCGTACTCAGTGGGTTGCTGTCTATGTGATAATTTGTGGGTAATTTGTTTTTCCCAAAGGGGATGACTATATATTTTTTGGCATTTAGTTTAAGGCCGTGACTCCGGCACCAGTTGTCCGTTTCTGTGAGGCCTTTTTGTAGGATGTATGTCTGCTGGTGTATTGACTATGGCGCCTAGTTTGCAGTCATCTGTGAACTTTGTCAGCCACAGCCCTCCCATGTTTGCTTTAACATCTGAGAAATAAATGCCGAACAAGAGGGGTCCCAGGACAGATCCCTGTGGGACACCACTTGTGACTGGCTTTGAGTCTGACATTGCTCCAGCGATTTTAACTTTATGGGTTCTGTCCTTTAGTCAGTTTGCAACCCATCTAGTGACATAAGGGTTTACTTTTAAGCTGTTGAGCTTATCTATGATGCCTGAGTGGGGTTGTGTCGAAGGCCTTAGCCAAGTCCAGGTATGCTGTATGGACTGCTTTGCCCTCATCAATGGCTCTAGTGACTGTTTCGAAAAAGTCAACCAGGTTCAAAAGGCAGGATCTGCCCTTTACAAAGCCGAACTGGGTGGGGTCAAGTGTCTGTAGGTCCCCTATGTCTCTGTTTATGAGTTCCATAATGATTCTTTCCATAGCTTTGCAGTCCAGGCTGGTTAAGCTTATGGGGCGGTAGTTTCCAGAGTCTGTAGAGGCACCCCCCTTGTGGAGTGGGACCACTGTTGCTGTACGTCAGTGTTCAGGTACATATCCCGAAGTAAGGCTAAGGTTAAATAGCAGTTTTATGTGTGGGTTTAGCTCCTCTTGTAGTTCACGTAACACGCAACCCGGGATACCGTCAGGTCCCATTGCTGCTGTGTTTTATGCTTTGTTTAGGGCGGTTCTCACTTGGACATCTGAGATGACAGGAGATTACATTCAGCTGGGATAAGTATTTCTTCTTTTGGGGGTGAGGGAGAGGAGAAATTTGCACTGAACCTGTCAGCCAGAATGTTGGCAATATCTGTGGGTTCAGTGTATTTTTGTTGTTGTGAACCAACTCTGAGCATATCTGAGGGTTTCCGCCCAGGTTTCTAACATAGCTGAAGAAGGCTTTGTGGTTATCTTTAGTGTCCTTAGCGATTTTTCTCTCAAAGTTGGCCTTGGATGTTTTTATGAGAGAACGTAGTTTTCTGCTAATGTTGATCAGAGATGTCTTCCCTTCATGGGATTTTGCTCAGACGTGCAGTAGCTTCCTTCTTTTGTTATACAATTTGTTTATGGCTGAGGTCCACCAGACAGGACGCTTACCTTTGGTGGAGAGGGACTTGGATTTATTTGGGATTGCATGATCCATGCATTTTTGGAGATGTCCATAGAAAGCATTTGTGAAGGATTCGGCATTGTGGGATGTGGTATCCACTGGCATGGTGGGCTTAAAGGATACCATCTCAGTCTTAAGAAGAGTGAAGTCTGCTTTTGAGAAGTGTTTCACTGTGGTCTTTTGTGCTGGGGGTGGAGGTGGGATATGTATATCCAGGGTGATTAGTTTGTGGTCAGATCTCACTAGTGAGGGGTATACTTCCGGTGTGGAGCATTTTGTCCCCATGTTTGTGATGATCAGGTCTAGTATATTATCTCCCCTAGTGGGAGAGGTGACTAGTTGTTCCAGTGCATTTGAATTTATGAATTCCAGGAACCTTTGGGCTAGGGTATTAGGGCTAGAATAATGTACCCAATCTATGTTTGGGTAGTTGAAGTCTCCCAGTATGATGGTATTTTGTGATACATTCATATCCTCCAATGTCTTCAGGAAGACTGAGTGGGGTTCTTGAGATTGGGAGGGTGGTCTGTAACATGCTACCAGTTGTATAGAAGTTTTGCCTATGGTTAGTTGCACCTGTATGGTCTCTGATGCTTCATGTGTTGCTACTAACCTGGAGGAGTGGGCGTCCTTGATGAATATGGACACTCCCTTTGTGGTTCGGCGTGGGTTTTGGGGCCGAAAAGCATGATCCGAGGTATAGCCTGGTAGTGCTGGGGTGCTCTCAGGAGCCTTGAACCAGGTTTCAGTTACTGCACAGACGTCGATGTTCTCCATGCTGAGGAGTGCATCAAGTGCCTGCATCTTGAGATTTAGACTTCTGACGTTGAGCAGCATTACCCTTAGTTTTTTCCATTTTGTTTTCTAAGGAGGTGGGTTTGTCTTTTGAGCCTTGCCTAAAAAAGGCACTATGGGGGTGGCAAGAGCCTTAGCCAATATCCGGAAGCCCAGTGGTGACAGGTGTAAGCCATCCGCAGCGTGGCTTGTCCAACATGTCATCCCAGACAGACAGACATTGGATCCCCTTAGAATGGCACCAGTACTTGAGCCAATTATTAAAGCTGATCATCTTGTCTTTGTATTGTGGTATCATTCTTGGTGAGGGCAAGATGCTGCTCAGGGTCAGGGTCATACCAGCCTGGGCTACATAATCGGAGAGCTCCTCTATGTCTCTTTTCATGTAGTCCAGGGAGGTACATCTCAGGTCATTCACACCAGCATGGACAATGACGGAGTCATATTTGTACTTGCTTTGGAGTGACTTGAGTGCATGTGTTATGTGGCGGATCCTAGCTCCCAATAGACAGCTCACAGTCACCCTCTCCTTGTTCAGCCTGGTCAGCGGGACATCAGTGTGTCTGACTATAGAGTCACCTATTACTAGTGTATCAGGCAAGGTGTTTGGCCTTAAGGGCTGTGATTGGTTGACACACTGATTTATTGAAGTATGTGTTGCATGTGTTTTGTTTTGAGGTGGTGGATTTTGAGATGTCTGCTTTGGGAGCCTCTGTTGTTTTGGTAAGTTTTTTATTAGAGCCTCCGAGTATGTCTTTGTGTTTTTATGTGTTTGGTTTACAGTTGTGGTAGGTCTATGTGGGACTGGGATTGTTGTGTATGTGGTTACCATCTCCTCCTGTCTGGTCATGCCAGCCCTGAGTTGAGAGAGTTCAGCCTCCAGTTTGGCTATATAGTTGCATCTCTCACATGTGTTTGTGTTTGTTGGGAGGAGGGGAGGGTTGTCTGTGTACATGAGACAATTGTAGCATTGTCTCAAGATACCCAGACTGAGCAGCTGAACTGGAGAGGACACCAGTAATCTACCACTTGACATGCTAGAACAGTATAAGGGAGTGGTATACCTTTAAGGAAAGTGGGTATTCACAGGGGTGGTAAGTAGATGTAGTGCTTTACTTAGTACGAGAGTGCTTACTTAGTAGAGAAGTATTGAGGACAAGTGCTAGGCTTATAATATAGTGAGTAGTCTGGTTATACTAAGAGTAGAGCTTCCTTAAGGGAAAATTTGAAGAGCAGACTTGGCGGATCCAGATGAAGTTTAACCTTGTTTAACCGGCGCTGAGCTATGCGCACAATCACACAAAGCCGCGCAAACACGGATTTTAAACAGTGAACTACAAAAGAGCTAGAAATGGTCCAAAACAACCAATTACTACAGCTTCTTGTGCTGAGGTCACTTCCTACAGGGACAGGTAGGCTGCTCAAGGCTCCCCACTCCCACTGGTGAGCAAATAAACTTCCTTCTATCCAAGTAAGGTAATGGACAACACAGGAACTACACCACAGCCCAGAATACAGCAATGCCTGTAAACTGGTCTAAACTAGACGAGGAGAGGCGGGAAAACAAGGATTTTTTTTTGTTTTTTTGATAGAAACACACAGAAAATGCAGAAACAGTGATAAATCAATTACACAGGCTAGCACACTTTAATGGGCAGCCTCAACAGTTAAATTAAACAAACAAACAAACAAACTTTCGATCAAATTCGACTAAAATGTAACTTTAAGTGCAGATTTTAAAATAATGCAGCAAACAGTTAAAAACAGTTCAAGCTAGTTCAGGGTAAGCTACAGAAGCTATTCCATGTGAAAAAAAAGCAAAGATACTTAAATCCAGAAAGTAGTCGCTTTTCTGAGTTCCCTGCTGCTAGGACCACTCTGCAGGACCACGAGGAGCTTGTCTGAGCAGTATAGCCAGAAAAAAATGCCCAGAGGCGGATTTTAAACAGTGAACTACAAAAGAGCTAGAAACATACATACACATATGCACACACACACACACACACACATATATATATATATATATATATATATATATATATATATATATATATAGATATATATATATATATATATATATATCAGGATATCTTATTTTCATAGAAATGACACCAGTCAGACTCTATCTTTTACTGTCATTATTTTTGTTTAGCATTAATTATCAGACATGGAAGCAAACAATGTGATTATATGTCAGTGGTATTCAAAAAAAAGCTCATATATTAGCATGGTATTTAATCCATTTAAACAATAAAAGTTTTATTAAAATGGTATATATACCTAAAATGTGTACTGCTTCATATTGTCACAAACTACATCAATTATATATCCATTACATTAATATTTTCTTACTTTATTTATTAGATTAGCTTCCGAAATCTCATCATTGGATTACCTTTCAAAATCTCATTTAAACCAATTTCATCAAAATATTAACCTTCTGTTTTATATACCGAAAACAGCAACCTAAAATTAATTAAAAGTCTATATTGTGAACAAGAGATGAACACATTTCAGTTTAAGATCTGGATACTACCTATGAGAATTAAAGAATGCAAATGTAATAAAGTAATATGGTCTTACATAAGCAAAGCAACAGTAAAAAACTAATTTTGATATAATTAAAATATATTGTACTTCAATTTATAACACACTTTATTGTTGTAGTAAAGCAAACTGTGCATTGACTCATCTCCTTAAAAGACCTACTTTTTTAATCTGACAAGTGGCTATTTAACCTTTAACCTTGAGATGTAACATATCTACATGCATTTTATATCTATTATCAACAATGAAGCAAGTAATTCTCGAGATCTAGTTGGGAATAAAATAAGTATTTTTATTAAAACAAATGCTTTAAAACTAGCTCATGATTACATGTCATGCAGCGGAGATGTGTTAACAGTCTGACAAGAATGTATGCTGAACTAATGGCTGAATTTCATGAATATCAGCACTCAGTATAAAATTAATTACATCCTCGTCACCAAACACCTATGTGAACAACCAATTAATTAACTCAATAAGATGGTATAGTATAGATATATACATTTTCAAGAGTGTCATTCTCAAGAATTAAAACTGAATTCAGTTCTTCAGTAGAAGGCATATCTCTCACCACTTCATATAGTTTGGACAGGCTGGAAACTTACAAAAAGATGCTCTTTAAATAGTTAAATTATGAACATTAGAGCTTAACCTCAATAGGCAAGTCATCTATTTGATAAGTGTCTCACCATTCATATAACATGATCAGTCTGGGTAATGGAAAACATCTTATTGATACTTTGAGGAGTCCAATCATTTGTGTTATCTGTTTTATGGATATTGGGACTAATCCTTTGCCTTGATTCCTTGATCATGGATTTAGAATCTCTACTGTCTTTTTTTTTTGTTTGTTTGTTTTTCACACAGTGTTAGCTACTCTTTTGAATTTATTAATAGTCTTCTCAGGATGGATAGTACAGCTTGGATGTATCTTTTTTCTTTTATTTTCCAGCTCAGTTTGATTCTTTGGATTGTATATTATGAACAGTTCAGTAGATTTTTCCACCATCACATCTGCTTTCCCTTCAACTTGAGGCAAACTATTTGGCCTAGTTTGAAAGCAGGAGAATTGCAGGTATTCCAAGAATAAACAAGCAAACATCTAGGTCAAAGGACTGTTCACCAACAAATGCAGTAAGTAAGATAAAAAATGAAGTGAACCAACCATCCACAGCAAAGATGTATTAAAAGAAATAAAAAGAGGAAATAAAAAATAGTAAGCACTTTCATGCACTAAATGCGCTTCATCAGATCAAGACAAGATGCACAGTAAAAACACACCTCGAAAAAATAGTAAGGGGCAATCAACTTAATGAGCTAATTTGTGTGCCTTTAGTGCAGGCTTCATAGGTATATTAACAGTTAATCCAGGAGCCCTGTGTGCTTGTAGTGTGATGATCCAATTCATTTCTACCTTTTCCACTTTATTAACCATATCCCCTCCCCTTGAGCTATTAGTAAGCATCTAAAAGACTAAAAAAGAAAATCTGTTTATACTATAAACATCAGCATGTTTGGCTAAAGCATTATTCAGGCTTCCATGTTGTATATCCGTAACATGCTCTAGAATCTGCTCCATGAGGGAGTGGTTGGTCTTCCCAATGAAGAAACAGGTATACATATAGCCCTGTGCAGTGTGTATCATGATTTATATATATGGGAAAAGTGAGCAATGTTTACATGGTTTCTCATTTTGGTCAGTTTTGGTATCTATGCCTTTGGCTACTTTAATAAAAGATGTACACACACTTTATTTATAAACATTTGTTAACATGGAAATTCTGACTAGATAATTTTATCCATGTTCAGCAGAGGCCTGGGAAGAAAAGCTCCACAAATAAAAGATCAGAAAATACATATACATAGGTGAACATTGGCATCATATTACAATACACCATGAATATATAGATTAATACAAATATTAATACACATGTCATGTATAAATACATATATGCTATCATTAAATGAAGATAAATACAATGTCATTTAGCACTGAAAGATGGTGAGATGTTATTGTGACAGGTTGTTACACATTCATATAGCAAATGTCAGGATGGAAAACTTGAAATGGAGATGAGGAGGAGAGGAGAGGAAGAGAGGAGAGAGGGAGTAAAAGTATTTGTTAGAGGTAGTAAGTGGTGTGGATATGGGAGATAGGAGAAATAATGAGTAAAAGCAAGATTCAATTATGCTTGATCCTTGAAATTACTTAGAGATGATGCATTTTCTAATAAATTAATACACTGAATAAGCAACAGACCTATTGGAATGAACAAAAACAGCACTTAAAATAATAATAATGTGATTCTTATGCGATCCCTATTATGGTTAACCAATTTTCTAAAATGAGACAGCCTTTC
Source organism: Protopterus annectens (assembly GCF_019279795.1). Classification (NCBI taxonomy): domain Eukaryota; kingdom Metazoa; phylum Chordata; order Ceratodontiformes; family Protopteridae; genus Protopterus; species Protopterus annectens. Next base: position 934,216,277 of record NC_056739.1, on the reverse strand, counting down.
AATGTTATTAAAATAAATCTGTCTCTGTTCTTCTTGCAGTCCCTGACCTTCATTGTCATATGCTAGGTATTATTCAAATACAATTTATTCATGCAATTTCAAGTTTTATTATCAAAAAAATGAGCAGTGCTTATGAACAGGACTCAAATTACAATACAGGAAACAGCAAAGCATAAATGAACTACTAAAACCCTAGAGTACATTATGTTTTCTCACAATGCCCAGATTCAGAAGGCTTTCTGTGAGAATGTTTTCAGTTATGTGATATATATTTAACAAACAGTGTGTCAATTAAGCTTGCTGCTGCTTTCGAAGTCATACAGCAACCACAAAGCATAATTAAAATGACACTGAAAGCAATAAATATTCATGTGTTCTGTTTCTGTAAAATGCATGTTTTATTTAATCTGAAAATATATCTCTATGCCTTATTGAAAAAGCTGTTGCATGGCTGAGTGATCCTTGAAGTTATCAAATAACAATGGTGAAAGTTAATGAAAAGTGCAGAAGTAAAAACTGTGTATATTGCTTGTGCTGAAGAATGTTATCAAATATATCATATTCCTCATGCTATGTAATAATTTTATATAGAAAATATGTAATATATATATATATATATATATATATATATATATATGTGTGTGTGTGTGTGTGTGTCTGTGTATGTGCATACACACACACACACACACACACACACACACACACACACACACACACACACACACACACACACACTCACACACGCACACACACACATATATATATATATATATATATATATATATATATATATATATATACATACACACACACACACACACACACACACACACACTCTCACACACACACACACACACGCGCACACACACACACACACACACATATATATATATATATATATATATATATATATATGCATACACACACACACACACACACACACACACACACACACACACACACACACACACACACACACACAAACACACATATATACATATATATATACCTCTGAAATGTGATGCAGTTGATTTCAAGGCCTTTGATATAATTTACTTAGAAATGTGTGCAGAACAGACATGTATTTGTTTCTGTGATTATGAATCACTGAATATCATTTTGAATGACTAGCAGGCCATAAATAACATCTGGTGTTATGAAAACTGACAGATTTTAAAAATGAAGGCAAATGAAATTTACAAAAAGAATTGCTACGGTAAATACAGTTGGACATATTTCAAAGATAATACTTTGAAAACTGAAATGTACTATAAGGGACAGGTATGACTGCAAGAGTGCATTTGTTCTGATATAGATTTACTGAAGACAGATCCCATTAAAGCATATTTGTTATAAATGGAGGTAAAGGTAATACAGCACACAGACATTGATGTACATTTATATAGCATTTTCTATTTCCTCCTTTTTGCTGTTTATAGTTTAGTGGGTTTAGTTCTACTATTAATACGTTGATTTAACTATATGGTTATGTTTTAAAAGTAATTGGGAAATGTGCCTATTTATATCATGTTTATCCATCCTCCTTTTTGTTTCTGTGTATCACCATCAGGGGTTTGATGGTTTATAGTATAGTGAGAGCTCATTATATAGTTTTAATAGAAAATTCATTGAATGCAACTATGTTTGTTGGGGTGGGTTTAGATCTCTCTTTTCTTTTTCACTTTCCTGTATACACATCATGTGGTACATCGGTCAATGAGCACCTTTCAGTGTTCTTTGTTCTGTAGCAGTTGCAGGTTTTACAGGCTCAGGTTGTTAACCCAAGGCCCAACCATCCTCGGAGGGTGCAACACACACACTCACACCTAGGGCCAGAGTGTCCAATCCACCTACCGCATGTCTTTCGAATGTGGGAGGAAACTGGAGCTCCTGGTGGAAACCCACACAAATGCAGAGAGGACATGCAGACTCCACACAGAAGGGATCCCAGGCAAGAATCAGACCTCTTGCTGTGAACCAACACCGCTAACCACTACACCACTGCCCTGATGGGTTTAGATACCCTAATTGAAAAGATTACTGATTTTGTAAGTGATAAATTTGGAGAGAAGGGTCCTGTGGGAGTACTGAGTTTTCTTGCAGGAAAGATGGTGTTTTTGTACCCTATTCAAAGAGAGATAGTGTGTGACAGGACTTGAGCTGTACCAAAACACTAGGGTGTGGCCTGTGGTGCTATTTGGTTAATTTGCTATACATTCTAAAAGCATTCTCCGAAAGATTACAATTGTTTAGCTTTCTATTGAAACTTCAAGGCACACACACAAGACCTTCACATAAATTTACATGCACTTAGTTAATATGTATTAAAAAAATTGGGCATGAGTACTGAATTATTGTGTGCCAAAGTTCCAAGACAGGGATATGTAGTCTGATGCCTTGTCTTGCATCTTAAATGCTTATCTCTAAAGTGTAGATTCAGAAGTTTTTTTTTGTTGTTCTTTCCTTCTGTTCCCTACCACTTTAGAAAATTAATTTATGGATGTATTGTTTTTAAGCAAGTAATATCTTAATGTTCTGAGGATTCATGTAGAAATGCATTAGAGGAGAATTTGTACACGATGAGATATGTTTAAACTCCTGTACATCAGCAAGAATAAGTCTTAAGAATTTTAAGTATTTAAAGCAAGATAATATTTGCAGGTCTTTATGTCCTTTTGGTCTTTGGTTCACCCCGCATCAATGATGCATTGTGCCACAAGTCGACTACCTGTGTCCTATCAGCTGCCTCTTCTTTAGCTTCCTCCCAAGGTATATTCCGCTGATGAAGGCCTCTTGTTACAACTCCTTTCCAGTTTTGTCGGGTATGCCTGATCTTCTCTTGTATCCAGCTAGTTCCCAGTTGAGGGATTATAGAGGAATCCTGCTAGTATCCATGCAGTTAACATGACCTAACCAATGTAGCCTTCTTTCCGTAATGATATTTTAAAGTTTCCATTGTTGCATTCTTTCTCTGACACTCTCATTTTTTGCTTTCTCCTTCCATGATATTCCTGACATGCATCTTAACCATTTATGATGAGCAGCCTCAAGTTTTCTCACAGCTGATGCTGTGATTGGCCATAGCTCAGCACCATATAAGAGTGTAGACGGCACCAGTGCTTGGTATAGCTTCACCTATGTGGACAGTGCAATGTTTTTTTATCTCCAGAATTTGGATAGTCTATTGAATGCTGTAGATGCTTTTCCAAGGATAACCAGCACTTTTTTCTCACAGTTATCTGTATGAGAGATGAAACTGCCCAGGTAACAGAAATTTTCTGCCGTGTCTAATATTGATCCTACAGATGTTATGTCTTTGCCATCATTCCATGCTTCACTGAACAACACTGTGCATTTTTCAGGATTCATTTTGAGGCCTACTTTTCCACCCCATTTCTCCACTGATGTGGTCATTGTCTACATTCCACTCCATGTTATATCAATTAGAGCTACATCATTGGTGAAAGTCCAAGTCACATAGCTTGTTGTCATCGACCCATTCCAGCCCCACTTAGTATCTGTGTAATGCTTTCCACATGACCCAGTCGATAACTATTGCAAATAACCAAGGGAGACAGTATAATGCCCTGTTGTACTCTGGTGATCACCGCAAACCAGTCACTGTATTCATTATTCACCTGAACTGTGCACTTGCTATCTTGATATAGACTCTTAATGCGTGTAATGAATTTTGGAGGAATCCCGTATTCTGCCAAGATATGCCCTAGTGATGATCTATCTATAGGGTCAAAGGCTTTTAAGTTTCTTAGTAAAAATATGCTGAGTCCCTTTAATCCTAATTAAGAAGCAGTTCATATTAGTGGAAGACCAAGGAATGCCACTATAATTAAATTTTGCTCTCTCAAGGCAGGATTACCCCTGTGAGAACATTGGACCTTCTCAGTATAGCAAATATGTAACAAATATGTACATGCAGCCAAGAAGTTTGCAGCCTGAGCTACAGTCATTGCAAATTTGAGATCTGAATGAAATCATTTGGTTTGTATTAGGCCTTTAAACATCTTGTCCACCTCCAGCATTTTGCTCTGTATATAAACATTGTTTTGATTTTCTCAAATGTCATGTGTTAGCATTTTCAGGGTGAGATTGCTAAATGAAACACAACCCCTGAATCTGTTCAGTCACCACTGGAAATGCATGTCATCATTAACATCAGTAAAAATGCAGCCTAATGGAATATACACCAGCATTAATGTGCTATCGGACTGTATTACCCTCTGTCCGCTCTGTATATTGTTATCTTATAAGTTTAGGTTAGCCAGTTTTCATGTTTTCACTGTGGGAATGCATGGTATTTTGTTGTGAAAATTACGGCAATAAGCTTGGCATAAGTAGGCCTCTGTAGTAATAGCATATGGGGTGATTATCAGCAGTACAACAGTTATTTAATATGTAATCTTATTTATGCTTTGCAAATGGGAATTATTTTTCTTTTGGAGCATAATTTTAATATTTCTAGCTGAGAACTGATGCAGGATACATCAAGCTGGTTTTCTAGAACAAAGATTCTATCTCCAGACATTTTGTATGAATGATCACATTTGTATTCAGCTTAGTTTTACATTTTGCGTTTTGTTTGTTTTTTTTTTTTGTTTGCTTTGTTTTTTTAAGTCAGCAAATTGCTGAATCAAAACTCATTGTGCTGAGGTAAAAGATTCACTGTGGGAGAAATAAATGGCTGATAATGACACAGCCACTTGGTACAGATATATGACCATCTTAAGTTATGACTCCTCCCATCATTGACCTAATATTGACTCTTTAATATGGTTATAGCTAAGTCTCGTACTGTTTTGATAATGCTGCCAGAAATCTCTACTTTGTTTGGACCTTAGAGCAACAATTGCACATTGTCCTCAATTCCATTTATGTACACATTATTTGTAATTTTCTCATGTGCAAACAAAGCAGCGACTTAAGGCTGCTCAAAATAAAATTTACAGATGTGTAACCATCACAGCCAGAATTCAGCATCACCAATGCACTTTTGAAGGAATTGGATAGATTCCAATAGAACTGAGACTGAAATTTGTCATCAGCTAAAAAATCATGACGGTGATTCATTTTAACTATTATATTTCATTAGAAGCGTGTATTTCCAAAATGTTTACCAAGTTACTCAGCTCTTTGGATGTAGCCTTTGCCTTCCACATAGTTCAGTGCTCTTCTACACCTATCTTAGTACAAGTTATATTAAATCTGGAAACCTCTTATTTGGCAGTTAAAAAATATTTTTCACATACTTTATTAAAAAGACAAGACTTAAAACTTTAAACTTGAAGAAGTCACAAATATATTGTCAATACAGTTGAATTAATATTTGTTGATGTCTGTTCGTAAGGGAGTGTTGATTTTATTTTGTTTCTGATATACTTTGCTAATATCTGCACATTTTGTTTTAATTTCAACTTGCCTACAATATATACTTTAACCATGATTTACTTATGCATGTGTTTGTATTTATATTCAGTTTTAGCTTGTGATTACATCATGACTAAATCTTTTAAATATTAAAATAACCATGAATAAATAAATAACCAAGCATTTAATACTTAAAGTAAGCATTTTTTATAATGCATGTTGAATTCTGTTGGCATTTATGGCACACAGCTGTAGTTCTGTACGCAGAACATCTGACCTAAGATTATTTCATTAATCAGGAGATGGGAGAATAAGTGAAGGAAAGTGAGAGTCAATGATGACCACTTTCAAGGTGAAGGAGGCAAGCAGTTCACTGTATGATGGAATCTCAGTGGAGATGCCAAATGTAGCATTCTACCAGGTTATATACATACCCTAGCAGCCACATTAGGCTGATACATGGGATTATGCATGTGCCAGTGGGAGGCACTGTTCGAGTTCATGGATGTCAGATCGTCACAGAGATCAACATGTATGCCAGGGAAAACCTGTACATTAGCTAAGGATGCCTGCATGCTGGCATTCTCTCATCTTCACTATTACCTCCAGCCATAGCCATCTACGACTACAATAACACTGCTATACATAGTTATTTTGGAGATTGAGATTCTATAAGATGGATTGTAAAATGAACTGGCTAAAGAAAAGCACAGGGAATCTGATAAGTTGCAGGCATAAGGGTATAACATACATAAAAAAAGTACTGTAACATGCTTTCTGATGTTCAAGATTAGAAGATAAGATACAAAAACCTTAACTACAGCATATGGTGACAGATCTCAGCTAGAGAGAGAAAAAAAGCTTTATTCAATGTTCTCTGGTGGTTTGATGTTTCATGTATCAGTAGATGAATGACCAAATGATCCGTAAAATAGGACAGCCCACCTAAACACAACAATAACACAAATCAAAGAAATGAAAATCTGCTGCATATACCAGGTAGGAAGTAGAAGCCACATGTAGACAAGTAGAACAGCAATAATTATATTTGGGCTGTCTCTGTAAATGGATGAATACGCTAGTGTTACCTGAACAAGCAAGGATGGTGGAGACTAGTAATTCAGGCTAATGACAGTTGCACTGCACTAGGAGTCATTGGGCAGTTGTAAGGAGAAAAACAACCCAGACAGAAGCCCAAGCTGGTAATAGATGTCTGTACCTGCAACAAGGAAAGACAAGTCCTAATGGTGATGCCAACTGTAAAAGACAAATAAATGAAAAACCCATGCATTAACACTTTCCAGTGCTGCAAGAGTAGAAATGAAAACATCCCCTCCATGTTATCACCTACTACATAGCAGGGGTAATATTAGAGAGGCAATATGTACCAGTGACCCTCATATTCCTGTCTTCTAAGGCACAGTCATGCTATGAGGCGATTTCCAATCTTTTACTGGCAAAGTTAATGTCAGAGAGACTGAAACTGAAGCCAGACTTTATTATGCAAAATTTGAGCAGGCAGCTTATAATGCTGATGCTGCAGGAAGCACATTTCCGGAGACCGAGTGCCTTAACTGACTGAGGTCCAGTGATACATAATATATATGTATTAATACAAAATGTCCATTTACTTGAACATTAATAATGCTGAACTTTTTTTATGCAGGCAGAAGTGATCTGAACTCATTTGATTGCTTCTGCTGTTATTAAGTCCCTGCAAGATCGCAAATAGTGGGGATCAGAAAACTTCCCCTTTCTCCACTATAGAGTGATCTCTGAGTTGGTATAAATAATTAGCAGGGGATTTGGGAGGTTGGGCCCACTGCAAAAAAACTGACTTTTGAGGGGGGGGGGGGGGGGTTCAGTGTTTCAATCATTTTGGATTGAGGTTTTTAGTTGATGTTTTGTAGTTTGAAATTATGAAGTACTCCATACATCCATAAAAACACACATGTATATGTATATAGCTCTGTGTGTGTGTGTGTGTGTGTGTGTGTGTGTGTGTGTGTGTGTGTGTGTGTGTGTGTATATATATATATATATATATATATATATATATATATATATATATTCACTTTACAACCTCGAAATACTGAAATATCGAATTTCAGTATCTCGAAACTATAAAACCGAATCCACAAAACACCGACACAAAAAAAATGTGAAATTCACAACACCTAAAACACCGCACACACTATACCACACATACACCACAACACCCACATCACAACATAAACAAACAAAACTACACACATACACAACGCATACACACAAAAGCAGGGGGCAAGCCCCGCTGCACCCCCACACCCCCCTACTTATATATACTAACTCCCGAGATCGCACAAACACAAAACAAAAAACAGTTCACACGCGCACATTCTCCGACCCATCACACATACATCAAACACATCAGCACACTCACACACATTATAACTCCCACTCAAAACCCTTAGAAAACACTTACCTGACATAACACCTACATCCACACACGGCACCGTGCACCATCAAAACACAATCCCAGACATTATGCAGCGTAAGAACAAGATGTTAGTAAGTCAGTTAAAAAGGCTAGGCATAAGCAAATGCAAACGATCAGGTAGCTGTACGTTGTTAATCCAATCCACCGGACTTGAAATCAGTATTTGTAAAAACACTGCTTTATTGAACACAACACAGATAAATGTAAAACGCTGAACCCGATGTCAGAACCTCATCAGACAACAACCAGTATCACTCCATGTCATTTTATAACAAACTACTTAATTTAGGGCAGGTGTCAGTAATTATAGTAATTACTATAGCCCTTGTTTTTTTAAAAAGTACACACAAGTATTCATTCTATGTAGACCTAAGCAAAAAATACTTTAACATACTGAACAGCCCTATCACTCAAAAAACAAAAAGTTAAGAGCATAAAAATAAGAATCAATGTTATGACCAATAACAAAATATCTAAATTCCATCTACTTATGTAGGTTCCCAAGGAATACATCTACATGTCCCTAAAATATGATAAATACCAGGTCCTTAAAAGCCTGAGTACTACTAATTCTACTAAAATTTATTTACAATTCTTTGTTTTAAAATCCAGTCTAAAACTAAGGGGCATTCTATGACAACACTAACAACAATAATGAACTATCTCAGTAAACTTTTTATCTTTAAAATACATGTAATTGAACAACACTCGTTTAAGCCTGGGTCTCTGTTTGCAGCTAAACGAAGCTGCCACGCTAATTCTTTCTTCTCTAGTTCCAATTTTAAAAGTTGATCATTTACACACTTGTAGTCCATTGAGTCTTTTTCAATGTGGTCTATGGCCATAAATGAAAATACATGATCCGGGCAACTGGCACAATGTCTTGCCAATGCATTGTCATTTTTACCCTTTATAATTGCGTATAGATGTTCATACATTCTATCACGCAATCGTCTATCTGTTTTTCCAACATAAAATGATGGGCACTGCCCACATTGTGCCAGATACACAATGGCCTTGGAATTACACGTGTATGAACCCCTAACAAAATAGCTCATTGTTCTAATAGTGAATTGGTCTGAGGGCATTAAATACTTACAGTATTTACAGGCACCACATTTTCTTGTCCCATTTCTATTTTGTTTTTTTGGTAACTTCATTTCAAGCAGTCTTTTCATGTTAACACCTCTTTTATATATTATTGTAGGGTTAAAGTTCAAAATGCTAGCAACATTCCTATCTAGTGTTAAGTAACTCCAATATTTTCTAACTATTTTACCTATTTCAATTGCCTCTGGGCAATATGTAAAGATAAAGGCTGTTGTAAAACTGCCATCTGTCTCAGTCCTATTAGGACTGGTTTCATCTATGTTTCCTGTGCCATAAGTTACTATATTGTTGTTGTTAACACCCATGCTAATAACCGGTTCCGATGTCATGGTACCTAACTCGCCACACAAAATAGGCTTGTGTATCCCTTTTTCTCTTTTCTCCATTACTTCCTGGAAAATTGTATTTAAAAAGGACACAGGATAACCTCTCCTTACAAACATAAGATGTAACAAATCACATTCTTCTTCAAAGTCAATTTTCAATGTCACCATTCTAGCCACTCTCACCATCTCTCATAGTGTTGTCATAGAATGCCCCTTAGTTTTAGACTGGATTTTAAAACAAAGAATTGTAAATAAATTTTAGTAGAATTAGTAGTACTCAGGCTTTTAAGGACCTGGTATTTATCATATTTTAGGGACATGTAGATGTATTCCTTGGGAACCTACATAAGTAGATGGAATTTAGATATTTTGTTATTGGTCATAACATTGATTCTTATTTTTATGCTCTTAACTTTTTGTTTTTTGAGTGATAGGGCTGTTCAGTATGTTAACGTATTTTTTGCTTAGGTCTATATAGAATGAATACTTGTGTGTACTTTTTAAAAAAACAAGGGCTATAGTAATTACTTTACTTACTGACACCTGCCCTAAATTAAGTAGTTTGTTATAAAATGACGTGGAGTGATACTGGTTGTTGTCTGATGAAGTTCTGACATCGTCAGAACGAAAAACGCTGGTTCAGCGTTTTACATTTATCTGTGTTGTGTTCAATAAAGCAGTGTTTTTACAAATACTGATTTCAAGTCCGGTGGATTGGATTAACAACGTACAGCTACCTGATCGTTTGCATTTGCTTATGCCTAGCCTTTTTAACTGACTTACCAACATCTTGTTCTTAGTTTTTTGTTTGGTTTCTTTCGCTATTATGCAGCGTAAGGTCATAACCACGAATTTGACATATATATTCGAGTTTGCGATTATGACCTTTCGCTATTTTTAACATTCAGCTTTATAGTCTCGAAATACTGAAATTCGACATTTTAGTAATATATATATATATATATATATATATATATATATATATATATATATATATGTATGGATCACTATCACAAAGCCGGAATTTCAAAACTTGGAAAACGATATGGCCGAGACCATATCGCCGAAGTTTTAAAAAGCTGAAAAAAATAAATAAAAACAGAAAACAACTTACCTGTACATTTTTGCAGGGGGGACAAGCCCCCCTGCAACACCCACACGCCTGCTACTTAAATATGCTAACTCCTCGATTGCACTACAGTGAGGAAAATGGCAAATCCTGGGTTCTGCACTATACAGTGATCCAATAGACGGAGTTTTGAAATTTTGGCAATGTCATGGGGATGCATATACACACACACACACACACACACACACAAACATAGATATATATATATATATATATATATATATATATATATATATATATATATATATATATATATGCATATATACATATACACACACCTCAATGAAAGCTGGTACTTGTGAGCAACAAAGCTGCTGGTTGAGAATCCTAAACAATCAGCAAAAAAGAGCCATGTACTGTAGGTAAGATAAGTTAAGACTTCAGACTAATCAAGCACTTATAACTTGTTTAGCAATCAAAACTTTTTTATTGAAAAACAAATAGATGAGCTCTTCCTTTAAACATTTAGGATATCTGATGAATTCTGGTGAATTCCTTTATACACTGAGAATAATACCCTAAAGAACACCTACAGTATCTCATATGGCTCTTGCAGGTTCTGTTGACAACAGTTTAATGTCTGCTTTGTTTTTGGTGCATGCCTTATGGAGTGCATTTATAACTGTAGTTCATGACATTGTTGTCTGCGTCTTTGAGGTGGGAAATGTCATATATAGAGCACTAATATGTATGAGCATCAAGTGTTGTAATTCTGATTCTTGTGTTTCTTTTACTGTTTTGCTTGCAGGATACTTGTTAAGAACAGTAATTTTGCAGGCACATAATTCTGTATTTCACATGGTCACCTCTGATATGCAATGTTAAGTTTTGTAATGTTGGATGTTTTTATCTTTACAGGTGCTTTATATTTTCATTAGCATATCATTGCACATTTCATAGGGTATTGCTGATGACTATAAACATTAAGGTGCCTGCAGAATATCTCAACTAATATTGAAACAAAAGGGTAAAAAGGGTACATGGCCATCCATTGTACTACAAGCATTACAGGTAAGCTGTTGGGGCAACAGATGGCTTAATCTGCATTCAGTACAATATTAATAAACCATTTTAACAAGCTTTCCTACACATGTGTGTAGTCATGTTTGTGAGACAGTGAAGCCTGGGAAAAGACTACTGGGCATGAGTGCATTTCATAGCCAAGATCCTGACACCCAAATAGAATGTTGTAGTGTTCCCTGCCATATGACATCCATAGAACTATCCCATGTTATACTGCAGATTTATCAATGACAACATTTGTTGTGCGTATCCCCATTGGGTACAATGGTTTATACCTTAGAGAGTCATTTATTACTTACCCACAAACTGGTGATAGTGAGGGTGAGACCAGTATATTACCTGAGTTTACATTCAGCACCATCCATTAGTAATTCTACGATTCCTTGTTTGCTTACTTTGCATGAGGAATCATAAAGGTCATTTTTTTAGAATTGTCTATATTTACATAAGTTCAGACTCTGCGTAGCATATAAGTGAAAAAAAAATATTTGGGACTCAGGCCCTTAGAAATACTGTACTGTGAGGAATACTCAAGATTATTTGAAATTCTTGACCATTGAGAGGTATAATTCCCATCGGGTAGAATGTCACTAAGGAATCATATGAGCCTTAATTGGTGAGCCACTATGGAATGCCTAATTTCAAAACATTTTTCTGTATCATTGCCCTAGTCCACATGATAAGCATAAACTAACACGGCTTACCTTGAAAAAAAAATGCATGTTCCCTTGTAAGTATCCCATATATCATTCAAGTACTGTATCCTTAATTTCAAGTATGTTAAAATTGTTAGGTATATGTTACTGTAAGTTTTTGCATAGTGCTGTATAATGGACAAAGTTTAATATCCAGCATGAGCATTACTACCCTCTGTTTAATTTATGTTTTTTTTTGTTTTGTTTTGTTTTTCCTCAGACCACGGACCCTTGATAGTAATTATTCCTAAAGTAGTTTGAACATTTGCATGCACAGACCATAATGCGAGCTGATTTCATACCAACTGAGGTATTATTCAGTATTAGCATAATGCTGTGGCCCTCATCCTTACAAATGTACCATTTTAATAGCCTAGAAGCTTTATGCAGTTGCCCCTCCACCAATACAACTTTTGCTCTCAGTTTAGCTTGTCTTTTGCCATAAGGAGATTATCCCACAGCCTTACCCTACATAATCCATGTAGTTGGTCCACTGTTTTACTTCACTCTCTGTGCTTTACTCCCCTTGACAAGTGTCCTGCCATCATTTGTCCTTGTATATAGTCATATTGCAGGTTTTAAATGATGTACTCTAAGGTGAATTAAACGTTACAGCCGTGACTCAGTAGTAATTTAGCCTTTCACCACAGTGTGGGATTTCCTTATGGATTCTTTGAATGATTTATCTTTGGCTGAGTTGAATCTCATTTGACAGAAGCCCTCATATACCCCGCCCATTGGATAAATAGAAAACCATCTCCTATAATGTACTTGTATTACCCATTTTTGTGACTCTCTACTGAGTTGTGTCTGAAAAGCCTCCCCCAGTCATCCTATCCAAGTAACAAGCTTAATTAATTGATCAAAGCTTACTTGATTCTAATTCCTGGTAAACTACATCTGTAATTGTAGTCTTTGAGTCAGGTAAACATTTTCTTCACTGTCATGTAAACATCTTCACTCTTAATACTCTGTTCTACACTCATAATTTCTCCCCTGCACATCCATGTTCTCTTCTCTATCTACGTCTCTCCCAACATGTTCTCTGCTTCTTGTTCTTACCAATAATTCCACATATCAGGCATATGCCGACAGAGGTTTCTGATTAGGTTTCTGATCATAACCAGCTTATTGAGTATTTGACACATGGATGCCAAGAAATTCCCCATGAGAGTGCAGCTTGAGAGGTGAATGTACATGTCAAGAACATGCAGAGGGTTAGGATAAGAGTTGTGATTGCTATTTTTGTAGTGTTTGGAACCTTATCTGCTAGTTGTACTACCTGTTAAAGAAAAACAAGAGAAAGATGAGGAGTGTAAAATGTTTTGCTAGCTCAGAAAGTCAGTAAAGCATCTAGAGAGGGCTGTTAAACACACAACAGTGTACCACTTAACTTCTTTTCTTAAGAATTCTAGACAGTTCCAGAAATTATGGGGGCCAAATGATTAAAATCGGGTAGATTTTAAGTATTATAATTCACTTAAAAAGTTGATAGTACAATAGGTTTTGCATCAACATGCAGTAGTAATAGGAAGAAAGAAACCCTCATAACTGGCATTATTGACTTGCTTAGCGATTTGACAGAATATCACATTTTTTGAGACAGGGCAAAATTATAAGGTCTGTGTAACCAAAGATAGACAGATTGTACAACAAGCAGAAATGAATTACTCCTCTGACAGAAGGCAGAGCAGCTTTTAAAAGCTGAGTGACCCTTCATTCTGACATGTTTTCTAATATTCATGTCCCTCCACAGCATTAAGCGAATGTGATATTGTAAACATGATAATTACTAAATGTGTTCCATTCCAAACTTCTATAACTAGATTAAGTATACCAAGACATTTTATTTATGCTTTTATATATTCCTATATTTATTTTAAATTTTTCTTGATTGTTTTCAAGGTTATGGTCTCCTGCATTCAACCTGAAAACGGTTCTGTAAGTTCAGTGCTCCAACACTGTTAAATTAACAACATTGATGGCATTTGCCCATAATGCTATATACTTTACCATGACATTACTAATTTCTTGCATCTATTCTCAGATACTTATACTAATGTACTCTCTTAGCATGCTTCGTAAGCATTCCAATTACTCTGTGATGTGCAATTTGTTTAGCCATGATGAACATTTTTAGTACACCAGACATAGCAATTCATTTCATCATGTCTAATCGGCAGGATTATACTGTTGTATAGAGCACTGAAGTTTGATGTGTGGTTGGGATGACATTGTAACATGGCAGTGAAAGCATAGTCAGTAATGGCCATGTGTTCATACCAATTACTATGCCATATGACTAGGGTCTCCTCTAGGTGTTTTGTGCAGTGTTCAGAGTGTCTTAATTATTCTGTTCTATTTTCCTGGGTGCACTGAACTAAGAAGCAAACACTTTAGATTTCTTGTCACTCAAATCATTGCTGCATTTGACACTAAACTTGACTTGTATTCACAGCAGGAAATTTGGCACAAACAGCTGTGATGCAGTCCAGTTGAATCACACATGCACAGTGATGGAGCTATTGTCCTTCATTTATCTGTATACCTTGTTTCTCCAGTGTTGTCAACATATTTAATATCAGTTGATCCAAGTATATCTGAAATACTTTGGAATGTTGTGAATTCTTGTATCAGCTTGTCTAATCATTACTGAGTTTTTAATGGTTGCAGCAATGCATTAAGAGACCCACGTATGATAGTTTGATAATGACTGTGAATACCTTTTATGTCTTCTATATTATCAGTCAGGAGGTTTTTGCTTTTTCTAGGATTCATTGCACAGCAATTTGTGAGTCTGAAGAAGTAATATATAACAAGTGGGCTATCAGAGCAACTTGTTCAGAGCTTAAGTTCTTGAAAACCAGCCATCCCACTATTACTGTATTTCTTTACTGTTTGAAAACATTATTTATTACACCATATCTGGGACACACCTCTTGGTCTGCCACAGTACCATGCATGAATTTCATAGTTTCCTCTTCTGTTTTTTATATGCAACCACTGTTGGCATCTCATTTAATGTTAACTTTGCCTGCCCTGAGCTTTTCTGATTGTGTTTGCCATTTTCTTTAGTGTTTGCAGTGCAATCATGGTGTCAAAGTGTAAACCATGCACACCATGTGCACAAGTTTGCCAAAGTCACCACGAAAATAAACCACAGCCACCATGTACCACACATAAAAATCCATCCAGCACACCTCCACAACCTGCACTACAAACCAAACATGGGAGAGTATACATTTTGCATATCATATTTAGGCATTGACAACAGTGTATCAACACCATGTAGAATACAGACTGTCTGCTCTGCCTACACTCAGCCCCAAGATACTCAACAAAACCAATTCATGGAACAAAACTCTATATTATGCTGGTTATTGCCAACTACTAAAAGAGGGATACTGATAAAATATGAATGCTAACTACCCATTAAAGCAACAAGATGATTCCAAAAATGAACTAGTTAAGGAACATCCCATAAAGATCAGTCTGTACTGATGTTAATACAGCTACACACTGACGGGCAGAAGACTGACCTTGGAAATGAATCAAAGATTTTGTGGCTATGGGGGGGGGGGGTTCATCAAAAATGCAGCTCATGGTTTCCGTTGAGTTTTGAACAAATGCCCCTAGTGCAGATATGCAACCAAAGAAAGTGCAAGCTAGCAATGTGGACAGAATGGCCTTCAAATAAACAGTCTTTTAATTGCTCACAAAGTCAATCCAGCACCCCCCACGAAGACATAATGTTATGAACTGCACAAGCAGGTCAGGAAGAATGCCAGATGACATGACACAGCTACAAACCGCATACGACAATGACCATCCCCTTATCACACTAGCAACCCTTATTAAGCCTTAACCACAGCCAAGAGAAAAAGAAAAAAAAGTCCATTTGCCAAAAATTCCCACAAAGATATCTAAGGCCTACCTTTAACACAATACCTTCCAACTGACTGGTCATCTTGAATATAGGCTTGTTTCTATCAGAAAGCCCACACTAGTATCTGACCTCTTGACACTTGGCTAATAAATAAACACACCTAACTCTTCTCTATTGCTTACCTCACTTTCTACCTAAACCATCCTTCACTTCCTATGCAATTTAACCCTTTATTTCCCATTTGTCTATGCCAGGTTTCCTTTCCCACTAGCTGCCTTCCTTACTCTCTCTAACCATTCCCCCACTCCCCTCCCTACTCTGATATCTCTGGACAAATTAGTCTGTATCCAAACTGCATTTAGTTGAAGTACAAACCATGGCCCAAAGATAATGTTATCACCATACCTGGCTATATATCTCTTAAATGAATTGTGAGGCCCAGCCTTCAATACATGTAAAGACAAATAGCTCACAACTTACAACAGTGAGCACTGATAGATGTCATTGGTCACAATATAATAAAGGAGGTGTCATGCCCGTGCACTGGCCCAGCAATCAAGGAGCCTCAACTCTCACCACTAACACCAGTGAGGGATGTCCATATAGGGAAAGGATAATAAATACACACACAGTAAAGTACAAATTCTCTTAAGAGCACACAGAGATCATGGTCAGTCTGGGGCTGGTTTCTCTCTTTCTCCCCAGGTGCCCAATAAGACTCCCCACTGGCACAGCTATAGGATCCAGATCTCAGTCTAATGGGCAAGCTATAATGTCCAGCACCCTTTCTATCCAACCAGTGCTTTGTGCCCTTGCCCAAGTAGCTGACATGCACACACTTTGAGATAAGAGTTACATACAACCACACATACACTCCTGGGGAAGGCTGGCAAAAGTTCTCCAGCTGTGCACCTTTTACCAAGAATATACAGTCCTACCACTTGCCACCACCCACTAATATTTATTAGCTACTCAAAGGCCCTAATTAAATGGTGTCGAATTATTACTGTGCAATATTATTATCTAAATGGTAAGTTCGACTAAACAGCAAAGCTTATTTGGAGTGACTTGGTACAGTATCACTATATATATGCAATGTACGCTAGAGCTTAAATTATCTCTACACAAAACAGCCACAGTTGAAAGATTTAAAAATATAAAATAATAAATAATAAAAACACAAGACAATACTTCTTAATCCACAGTGCTAGTCAAGTGTTCAGAGATCACAGAGAAATGTTTAAAATAATACAGTAGAAAAGTTCTGACATCACAGAAAAGCAAACTAGTTTAATCTTCCTATTTCCTAGCTATATCTAAGAGAAAACGCAGTTCTAAAATAAACTTACACACAGAGCAAGACAGTGCTGCTGATGTTGGATGTTCTCAAGACAAATATGCTCTAATGTTCTCATTCTTTCTGTTTTTAAATTGATAACACAGTACCAATGATTCATTTCAGATTACATAATTTCTTTCTGGTTCCTAGGTTAACAGAGTATCAGAGGTTAATGACCCCTTTGATCTTCCTGCTGATCAGGAACCAGAGCAATGAAAGAAATTATACATGCAAATTCTAGCCATTAACTCTGGCCTCAAAACAATAGGCAGAATTCCTTCATCCAAACATATTAGCTCAGAGTTTTGACATCAAAGAATTGACTTGTCGGCTTTGTTACAGCAGAATGCACTGTTGTTACATTTTTGCAGTTCCACATTTAACACAATGTTTTCCCATTTAAGAGAACAAGCCTTTGGCTTATATTAATATTTACAAATGACAGAATTATCTATAAAATTCTATCTGGCTAGGCTGGCAGCCTTTACCTATCTTCACACGTCTCCTCCCCCCCCTGGAGAACTCAAGCTAGTTTTTCAAGTGACCCAAGAGCAATGTTGCTTGAGAGGGTTAGGTCTATCTGAGTATACCTTACCCCATTCCCTGTCCTGACAGCCCATCTGCACTGGCATTGCTAATCCCACTGTGGTGCTGCACTGACATATCATGCTTGCAACCCTAGGCTCCATCTTAGCAACTTGGCATTTTCCTGGCTGGCTTTGTGTAATCATGTTAGGGGGTTGTGATCTGTCACTACAGTGAATTTTCTTCCATACAGATAAGACTGAAGTTTCTGCAGTGCCAACACTATGGCTAGACATTCCTTTTCTTTAGCTGCATAGCATTCCTCCCTGGGTTGGAGCCTATGATTGAGATAAACCACTGGGAGCTCTTCTCCCTCTGAAGAAATCTGGCTAAGTGCAGCCCCCACCCTATGGTTCAAAGCATCCACCTGCTCAACAAATTAATTGCTTTAATCTGAACTGGCTAACACAAGGGGTCTGCCCAAAGCTTCCTAAAGCTCCTGAAATGCCTGCTCACAGGCTGTGGTCCACACTACCTTATCTGGCCTGTTCTTTCTTGTCAGGTTTGTGAGGGGAGCAGCTATGGTACTATAACTGTGGACAAACCTTTTGTAGTACCCTGCTGTCCCTATGAATGCCCTCACCTGCTGTTTGGTAACAGGTGCAGGCCATGCCTGAATGGCTTCTACTTTGGTAGGTTCTGGGCTGACCTTACCACTCCCCATTCTATATCCCAGGTAGGAGACCTTTGTCATACCCACCTGACATTTGCTCGGCTTAATGGTCAACCCTGCCCTCTGTAGTCTGCCCAGCACATCCCTGACATATTGAAGGTACTCTTGCCAGGAATGGCTGTAGATGGCAATATCATCTAGGTAAGCAGGGCAAACCCTCCTGCTCCTGCTAGGATATGACCTACCAGCCTCTGAAAAGTTGTTTGTGCATTTTTCATCCCAGAGGGCATATTTCCGAACTCATACAAGCCAAAAGGAGTCACAAAGGCTGACTTATCTATAGCACTGGAAGTCAAGGGCACCTGCCAGTAACCCTTGGTAAGATCAGTGGTTGTAAGATACTTAGCCCCCCAGCTGCTCTAGGGCCTTGTCTGTCCTAGGCATGGGGTAAGCATCTGACTCTGAGTGACTATTTCATTTCCTGTAGTCCACACAGAACCTGGTGCTATCATCCTTCTTTGGAACCAGCACCACTGGGGAGGCCCAGGGACTGTTGGGACTCTTGAATTACCACTAGTTCCAACATCTCCTGTATCTCCTCCCTCAGAGTCTGTTTGACTCTCAAAGGCACCCTATAAGGGGCCTGCCTAATAGGCCTTTGGGGTCCTGTATCCACCTGGTACTGCACCAGGTGGGTGCATCCTGGTTTCCCAGTAAATATATCCCCAAACTCCTATAACACTGCTGAGATTTAAACCTGTGTAGAAGATAGCTGCTGGGACATTGCTACCCCTTCCACTGAAGTGCCAGTCTGAACCTCACTGAGGAGATCAGTCACCAGATCTCCCTCAAACTCCTCCTGCAATTCACTGCAAATGCCCAGCACAAGGCCCTCCCTATCATGGTAAGGTTTCATCATGTTAACATGGTACAATTTGTGCCCCTGATTCCTGCCTAGCAGTTCCACCATGTAGTCAACATCACTCACCTTTTTTACCACCTTATATGCTCCCTCCCAAGCTGCGTGCAGCTTGTTGTGTCTGACAGGAATGAGAACCATTACCTGCTGCCCCGCAGCATAGTATCTAACTCAAGCATTCCTGTCATACCACACCTTTTTATGTTGTAGGGCTTCTGCCAGGTTCTCCTGGGCCAAGCCCATGAGTTCTCTGAACCATGTCCTGAGGTTTAGGACCTATGTCACAACAGACTCCTTGTGAGGTTCACACACCTTCCCACTCATCACAAATTAAATCTAGAGGACCCCTCACCCTATGCCCATACAGCAACTCAAAGGGTGAAAAAACTGTGGATTCCTTGGGACCTCTCTGTAAGCAAAAAACAGATGGGGCAAATATTTGTCCCACTTCCTCTTAAACTGATCTGCAAATGCCTGTAGCATGGACTTGATTGTAGAGTTTAACTTCTCAACAAGACCATTAGTCTGAGGGTGGTAGGGGATGGTCTTCAGGTGCTTCATCCCACAGGACTTCCACAGACTAGCCAGCAGGTCTGACATGAAATTGGCACCTCTGTCAGTCAGTATTTTTTTTTTTTTTTTTTTTTTTTTTTGTGAAACCTACCCTGCTGAAAATCTCTAACAACGCATTTTCCACCTTTTCTGCCTCAGGGGAAGACAGAGTCACTGCCTCAGGGTATCTTGTAGCATAATCCACTACCACTAGGATATACGTTTTCCCTATGGAACTCGGGGTACTCATATGCCCCACAATATCCATAGCTATCCTCTGAAATGGCTCCTCAATCACAGGCAAAGGCATCAAAGGAGCTCTCACCTTGTCTCCTGCCTTGCCTACCTTTTGGCACTTCTCACAGGTCCTGCAGTACCCTGTTACATCTCTGGAAATTCCAGGCCAATAGAAGTTCTGCATAATATGTCTCTTTGTACATTTTATGCCCATATGACCTGCAAAGGGAATATCATGGGCTATGGCTAGAAGCACCAGGCGTTAGGCTCTAGGCACTACCAACTGATGTACCCTCTAACTTTCTAGCCCTCCCTCATGAGTCCACTCTCTATACAGTAACCCTTTGTCCCAGTATGCATATTCCCATTTCCCTTGAGAATCAGGTGCCTTGCTAGTTACCTGACTCAGGCCTTGCAATTTAGGACCTAAGAGCTGAGCCTGTCTCAACTGTCTCTTTGTAACCCTTATGGCGCTTTGGCTGATCTGCCCTTCCTGCTGGCCCCAGTAAAAAACTTCATACAAGCAATCATCTTTCAAATCCCACTCCCAAAATCAGTTAAAAACTCTCCTGTTCTTCCTCATTTTAAATCATAAAAACAAACTTCATTTAAAGTCAGTACTCATCAATAAAAACTGGCCAAAATATCCATTTAGGTTGTGCCTCCTGTAATAATTAAGCTAAAGTCTCCTGTGTGCCATAAACTCAATTCTGATTTTAGATCTTTATCCCTCTGTCAATTGTTTAATGTTGATAACCTAATGTTCAACTTCTTGTGTCACTGCCAACTGTCTTCTAAATGGGATGACAGTGCAAGTGTCCCTATAATGCCAAACATGCAGATGTGTTTCTAATCGAAACAAGTTTTGCATGAAGACCTAACTTTATGCATACGGTTAAGATGGCCCCATTTAAAAAACTTATGTCATCCTTGTTATCCAGCCAAGTCCCAAACTCAAGCACCACAACTGTTACTATCAAGTACAATCAAACAATCTTCCAATCCACCTTTTACATAGTGATGTGTAACATATATTACATCTACATGTTTAGCCCATACTAGAAAGAGTGCCCTGTTTAGTGTCTTGCATAGTGCCTGTATCTTATCTTTCAACCTACCCTTTAATGCTTTCTAGTTTTTAAATCTTTTTTTATTTTAAAACAATTTTACACCTAGCCCCTATTCCAACTCCACCCCACTAATTAAAATGTTTAATCACTAGCCCTCACTGCCAAAAGAGCCTGTGGGGACCCCCATAAGTTAGTCATCAACCTCTGCTGTACATGACAAGTTTGAAGGGTATGCTAGGTGATAAACCGGTTTGAGATATAAAAGAGCCAAACTTTAAACCTTTATCCTTTGTAATTTGTAAAAAACATCAGTATGAAATGGAATTCAGGGACATAACCCCTGGTGTAAGCAGTCCTACGTCACCAACTCTGGCTCGAAGCCATGTGGGTGATGAAAAGGGTATTACTGGAAGCAGAGCAAACATGTTTGATTTTGAGGAGACAGACAGACAAACGGTTTTGATGATAAATTAATTGAGTGATACTCAAAATTAAATACAGCTGGCTGGAGGTCAGAACACTTTTGTTGACCAGAGCCAAGGCTGTTGGTGTTATGGCTGCATTAGGTGAAGGAGATTGGAGGCACCATTGGTATGTGTGGAAATAATGCAAGTTGTGGGCAGTGACAATCACTGGCCCCGTGGTAGGTGATGAGTTTTGAACAAAAGAGGGGAGACATTAAACAATTAATGAGCTAGGCTGAATTCAACCGCTCATCCGCAGTTTCAAGTTCAGGGGACGGAAAACGAATAAGGTATTCCTATGAGACCCACCCTTACTGGTCTAAATGATTTTTTAATGGTTTTTTACAAAGTCTATTGTTTGGAATTTGCGATAAACAAAACGTTTGGTTGTTGATTTTGCTTTATCGGTTGTGCTGTTGAGGTTTTGGAAGAGCGACTCTTGTATGTTCATTTCTATTCATCTCGGCCTGAGCAATAAAATAACTAGCAGTGTCCAGTCTTATTGGTTTTATTTTGAATATTTTGTTTGTTGACTGGACTTTGGTGAGGCACAGAACATTGTTTTGCTTTTCTTTGTAACCCTTCCCAGCTCCCCTTCCACAGGAAGTCTGGCATCCTCTGACAGTGGTGCCTCACTGTCAGCCCGGGTACTACTATTCACCTCTGCCTTTGCAGTCACTCTGTCCAAGGGAACATCAGTACCACAAGCAGCTGTGGCTCAAATTCAGTCTCAATGCTGCAGAGTAGCTCGCTCCCTGAATTAACCACCTCACCAGTCCTGGCTGCAAGTATGCAGTCTGTCTGTGTCTCCCCAGGCTACCAGACCCACATGCTTGTCTCCTAGCCTGACTGCATGTAACTGCATAAGCACATGGTACTGCCTCATCCAAATCCTTCCCTATGAGGACATCTGCAGTATGGTAGTTCGGTACCCTTGTTGTCTCAAGACAACCTACTATCTTTCCTACTTAGTGGCTCTCTCACCTTTTTTTCCTACTTTGCCTCCATGGACCTCTGTATGCCACATGACTCCACTGGTTGCATTCAAAACATTTAACCCTAGGCCCTGAATGTGTACCTGGACTAGTGGCTTCCACTACTACTGACAGATTCTGTTGGGGCAGTCTGTGCTTCCCACTATGGGTTCCTTTAGACCCATGAGCAGTACTGGGAGCCCCATTTCCTGTACAGGGATGCCCTGATTGCAAGGTATAGGTCTCCCTTCTTGCCTGAATAATCTGAAGTAGTACATTGTCTATCAGCCAACCAGATCCTCATGTCCTCAGGCAAAGTGCTAAGGACTTGTTCCCTCACCAAAAGGTGTGCCAGCCCTTCAAAAGTGGTTACCTGTCATCCACTCACCCACCTATGAAAATAAGTGCTCAGTTCAGCAAGATATTCTCAAAAACTTTCATCTGCCATGCATCTATGCTCATGAAACTTTTTCCTATACATTTCAGGTGTTAGCTTAAACATTCTAACAAGTGATTTTTAACACCAGTATAATCAAAATTTTCACAATAAGCAAATTTATTCAACACAGTTACAGCTTTGCCTTGGAGTAAGGGGGTCAGGAACCTTACCCAGAGTTTTTGGTCAACATCATACTGTTTACATACCTTGTCAAACATATGAATGACACTATCAAAATGATCCCCCCTCTTTAAACTGCGGAATAAATTTACTGACCTTTTTTTGCTTCTGAGGTCCAGTTACTCCCTTCCCCATTACCTCCATGACACTGGCAAAGAGTCAACATCTCCTTCTCATGCTGCCTCTGCCTCTCCTTTGACTCAGCTTCCAGGTGTAGCAGTTTCTCAATCTCCACAGCCTGCAAACATCACAGTTTCTCCTTGTCCTCATTCTCTAGATGCCTCAGTTTCTCAGCTGCTTCTAGTTCCAAATGGCTGGACTCCAACTCAAGTCTCTTTAGCTCCAGATGGATTTTTAAGTCCTTTGCAGAAAGGTTGAGCTGTCTCTCTGAGTGTGGTATATCTCCACTGCCAGTCTGATCATCCTCCTGGTTGCTGTTTATTGATGCAGTTGTGACCAAAGCTGCAATCATGTCGGTCTTAGTCTGGTTTCCATGCACCAGTCACCTAGCCTGGCACATCTCATCCAGCTGGCTACTTGTCAGCTTTCCATACTCCTCTGCTGACATGCTGCCTGCTCTCCCTGATTAACTAAGCTAACAAAAGAAATAAAACAATTGTGATCTGAGTATTCACTGCATGGCTGATTTAGAGTACAAAACACCTTCAGTGATCAATGTATACAAGCTACAGGAATTCACTCTACCCACACCACTACAAGCCAAGTAGTATTTGCCAATAATTAATATGTGGTATGGATATCCCACCACTGCCAAACAATTAATATGTGATGCCCCTGCACTGGCCCAGCAATCAAGGAGCCTCAATACTCACCACTAACACAAGTGAGGGGCGTCCATATAGGGAAAGGATAATAAATACACACACAGCAAAGTACAATTTCCCTAAAGAGCACACAGAAATCACAGTCAGTCTGGGGCTGGTTTCTCCCTTTTTCTCCAGGTCCCCAATAAGACTCCCCACTGGCACAGATATAGGGTCCCGATCTCAGCCTAGTAGGCATGCTAGAACCTCCAGCACCCTCTCTGTCCAACCAGTGCTTCGTGTCCCTGCCCAAGTATCTGACACACACACACACACACACACACACACACACACACACACACACACACACACACACACACACACACACACACACACACACTTTGAGATAAGAGTTATATACAACCACACAGACACTCCTGGGGAAAGCTGGCACAGGTTCCACTTGCCACCACCCACTTATATTTATCAGCTACTCAAAGGCCCTTATTAAAGGGTGTTCAATTATTACTATGCAATAATATTATCCAAATGGTAAGTGTGACTAAACAGCAAAGCTTATTTTGGAGTGACTTGGTACAGTATCACTATATATGCAATGTACTCTAGAGCTTAAATTATCTCTACACAAAACAGCCACAGTTGAAATGTTTAAAAATATGTAATAATAAATAATAAAAACACAAGACAATACTTCTTACTACACAGTGCTAATCAAGAGTTCAGAGATGACAGAGACATGTTTAAAATAATACAGTAGAAAAGTTCTGACATCACAGAAAACAAACTATTCTAATCTTCCTATTTCCTAGCTATATCTAAGAGAAAACACAGTTCTAAAATAAACTTACATACAGAGCAGGACAGGGCTGGTGATATTAGATGTTCTCAAGACAAATACTCTCATTCTTTCTGTCCTTAAACTGATGACACAGTACCAATGATTCATTTCAGATTACATCATTTCTTTCTGGTTAACAGGCTAACAGACTCTTGGAGGTCAATGGCCCCTTTGATCTTGCAGCTGGTCAGGAACCAGAGCAATAAAAGAAATTACACATGCAAATTCTAGCCTTTAACTCTGGCCTCAAAACAATAGGCATAATTCCCTCATCCAGACATATCAGCTCCATGCCCTGAAATCAAAGACAGTCATGAAATGCTTGACTTAGTTTTGTTACAGCAGAGTGCACTGTTGTTACATTTTTGCAGTTCCACATTTAACACCATGTTTCCCATTTAAGAGAACAAGGCTGTGGCTTATATTAATATTTACAAATGACAGAATTATCTACAAAATTATATCTGGCTAGGCTGGCAGCCTCTACATATCTTCACAGGAGGGTCCAGAAATGTCAAAGGTTTGAATTAGGTTTTTGTACCAGTTATTGAACCTTTTAAAGTTATAGTATGTAATTCATTGTTCTGTAATTCCTTGGTTGCATTTTGAAAGCTTTAAATTACCAGGCTTCTGATTTTTAAAATTGTGTGTGCATTATTAAATCTGATTTTAACAAAGAAAAATTTGTACTAGCATCAAAACTGAATAACTATCTTTTTGAATAGCATTTTTTTCTACTGAGTAATTTAATGTAAGGTTAATGCACTACAGCTGACAGCATTTTTTTATGACTGCTCTCAAACTTGTCTCACTTTGATAGTCTTTTAAATTGAATGTGTGTATATCCTATGAACCTATGATAATGTATGTTGGACCAAAGGCTGGGAATACCTTGTGAGTACCCCCTTAGGTTCTGCCATGTTTTTTCAAGGGTGGTAGCACCTGTATGTCCAGGGGCAAATTTAAGGGCAGCCATCCAGCTGGCCAAGCTACATTTGATGGATGACAAGGACTCGCATTGCTTGGCATGTATTGTGAGTGCGTGTTCCAGAGTAAAGGGAGGCACTGTTTGGGCCACCTCCCCCATCTGATTTTATTAATTTCTTGATGAACATTGAGATTTGGTTCTGGTATTGATTGCACAATATGAATCCTCATGGAAAAGGAAATAGAGAAGAACTGGATATCCAACTTCATGGTAAGCTAGACAAGTCTCTGTACAAGACTGAGTACAAGGGCAGTGACTTCGGTCTCTCTTGGTAGCAAATGTTTTGAGACCAAAGAACATTTTAGTTGGGAATATCTGTCATTTGTCACTTTTTTTAAATGTGCTTAGCCAGGTACATGATGGGGAGTAAATTTTATTTTATAGTAAGCCTGACTAGGTCAGACCGCAGGGGAGAAAAGATTTCTTTGGTTTTAGAACAAATACGTTTGGCAATTACCTGTGAATTGTAGAAGGATTTTGTAACTACAATCAGCATGTGATAGTTGAAAAAGAATTAGTTATCAACCCATGTGCCCAGAGTTTTCAATGTAGTAGGAAAGCTTAGCAGTTCTGCTCCTAAATGGTTAAGCTGTTAAGCAGTTGAACTGTGGATTTGTGTGGGACAATGGTTGTGTTTGTTTCTATGTTTTAATTAAATTTGTGTTGCTATTAAATGTCATCCCAGTAAATACTCCTTTTTCTAAAATTATTTTAATATTCTTTTCTCTCTTCCTGGAGAGGTGAACTGTGCTCCAACACTTAAAAACACATCCTGATTGCCATTTAAAATTGAGTAATGATTTTCTTAATGGTTATACTGTCTGCATTATAGGATAACATTATGCTTGCCCTCCAGTCATTTTCATTTCTAATTTTATTGTTGCAACCCAAATCCTTTTCTCCAATTGCTATTTTGTCAGGATACTCTCTCTTTCTAAATCCTTGTTTCAGTTTCTCAAATAAAATAATTACTTACCTACTCTTCAGTGTCCAGCCTATTAACGCCATATTCCAAGCTTCAAAACAAATTGTTTCTCACATGTGTTGGATGCATGCTGTTAGTATTGCACCCGTGGCTTTAAAGCTCAGCCTGGTACACAACTCACCCCTATCTTCACTCTTGTAAACAATGATGTCAAATTTATATTACCATATTCAATAACTTATTTAAAAATCTAGAAACACAGAGGAGGCATTTAGGAGATACATGAACACCTCCAACTGGATCTTAGTGCCCCCCCCCATACTAAAAAAAAAATGTCAGTAAAGTTTGCATAAAAAACACCTTGATGTAATCCTTACTAGTGCAAACAGATTCATTTTCCCAGTATCCCCTATGTTTACATAACTGAAATCTAGCCTTCCACCTATCACCACCCCTCTTGTTTGTTGATAAAGCTCACCATTAAAAACAAAATAAGTGTTTCAAAACCCAATCCATGCTTTCACTGAGTTTAATTTATTTTACTGTGTAATCTTTCTCACTTAAAAGCATGGTAATCAACTCCTTTATCATGAGGGATTACTGTGTACAGTGATTTTACATCTACTGTTACTAAAAGAAGGACGTTATTGTGGTCATCTGGATAACAAGCTATCAGTTGGATATTGTATTATCTTAAGCTGAGAAAAAGTTCAGAAGTCAGCCAGCAGGGGGCAGAATAGCTGGCCAGCTGTTATCCTTTATGAACACAAATTCCACAACAGTTACCAGCAGGTATGAAGGTATAGTAGAAGCAAACCCATGTATAGAAAGGGTGCTTCTTAAAGATTTGGACTATGTCTCAGCAATGATGCGTACAAGCATGGATTCCAGATGTTGAAGTACCTCGAGGTCAATCAGTTTATTGTTCAGACATACAGTGTTCATTTAGAGCAATCTTGATATCGTCTGTTTTAGGAATCATGGTATTTGTCATGTCAAGGTGTTCATTAGATGAATTCAGCCAAACAAATACTTTAGCCACTATGGGGAATCCATTGAGTGAGAGATGTAGAGCATCTTTTTCAAAGCATTTTGGGCTGTTAGTCATCTCGTCACAGGGTAATACACATTGGGTGCTACTGGAATGATGCCGGCATCTTAGTCAAATGTTGAACCTATTATTTCCTCCACGAACCTAGGCATCATTCTAGGTGAAGGGAAGATTCCACTCAGAACCAATGCCTCACCCCTAGCTGGATCTAGTGTGATAAGCCGTAATGTATCCTCTTCCTTGGTGCTGAAGGGGTTGTGTGCTAGGTTATTTATCCCCACATACTGCTATCATGTTATTACTATACTTGCTGGAGGAACCGGTATTAGAAGACACTAGTCCTCCTTTATCTCGGTCCCTGTGATGCAGTTGACTGTAACCCTGTCTTCATCTGGCCAATGGGTGTAGAGTCTGTGTTCCTAACAATAGAGTCACCAATAATTAGGATATTACTAGCTGAATTATTCCTACCCAACAAGGGTATGGTTTGCTGTTAGTGATGTGTTCATTTTGGTGTTGATGTGCAGGTGTGCTGAGTAGATCTGTCAAGGGATTTGTACAGATGCATGGTCTTAAGAGGTATAGGGGGCTTAAGCAGAGGTTTTTAACAGCCTCAGTGTAAAACACTTTTTTTTATTTTTTTTTATTTTTAGTATAATGAAATTGCATTTGCATTGGGGGTGTCAGTGCTATTCTCACTATAAGTAGTTAACCATGAGTAGGATGCCTCCAGAATGGCAAAGAATTTGCATGTCTCACATATTATCATTTCTATGTGATGCATTTATTGAATAGCATGAAAATCTGGTTACTTCTGTATAATCCAACTGATGTAACTTTTTAGCTCCAAACTGTATCAGTTTCTTTCTCAGTGATTACACAGCCAGCAGTGTCAATTTCTCTGTGTATTGGTAAATCAATCAAGTGCACAGGTTTGTACAGTGATGAGAAATATTTGCTAAATTTACATGCTATTAGTTGATTGTTACTGATTATTCTATTCTTAGTTTCTGATGCCATACTGTGATTAAGCTTTTCTCATTAATGAGCAGTGAAATTGTAAAGTTACTTGTAATTAAGCCATCATCTTTTACCTTGCAGTATTGGCTTTTTAAAAAAAATGATATTTCGTTTTCTTTGCCTTCATTCTAAATTTCTTCCAGCTTTAACTTGTCTGTTGTATTAAATTATCTTTGTAGTCCATATATGTATGTTTTCACTGTCTAAAAAAGTTCTAATTTCCTTCAAATAGCAAAGAATTCTGTGGTATTGATGTCTATATTGTTTCTCTGTGCATACTTCTATAATTCTAAGACGCATTAATTTGGCTTTGTTTACTGGATATTTCAAGCTGGGCCTTGTCAATGTACAAACTCCAACAAGAGGAAAGTGCTTCAATTTATGTGCATTAGAATGTCAACAACATACAAGTATATTTCAGCAAATACCAAGGATATAAAATAAACTAACAGAAAAGGTAATGTTATGTTAGATTCTTTGCATGGAAATGTCTATTCAAAGGTTTCAGTAAAAGACTGTATTGGCTCCCTATTGAAATGCTGTGATTCACAATACTGAGTCCCAAAATGATGAAAACCAGAGATGGAAAATACAGCAGAACAGAAAGTATTGAATAGTGCCTTTCTCCTTTAAACTCTTTTGCAAGAGTACAAGCCACTAATAACGCTTAGTGCTGTACATACTAATTCCAAGAGCACCATAGCTTAGAAGGCTCTACCTTAAATCGTCAATGGCAAGGCAGTCTACTCTCAAAACAGCCAACCTGAAAGAACCTCAAAGATCAAAGTATAGCAGGGTTTGCCCTTCCCCAGCTGTAGTAGTGCAATAACAGATTTGGAGTATATAATTAGGGGGTGTTGAGTATTTGGGGCAGGGCTTGATCCCAAGCAAAATATTTGCTTTTCACTATTTTGTTGTTTCAATGATGCAGTTCTTCTGTGTTTCAGTTTTGATTTTTTTAAGGATCAACAAACTCACAAGTTGATAATTTAATTTCCTACCGCACTTGGTATATAAAAGCCCACCTTTTCAGTCATTCAGCATTCATATTCTTGAACTTTGCACTGCTGGTCATGGTATTTCAAATGGTTGCTGGTTGAATACTGTGATATATGAATTCATTAGTGATGTCTCTGCTTCTTGTGTATACAGTGGTGCAGTGGATAGTGCTGCCATCTCACAGCAAAAGGTTCCCCAGTTTAATCCTTGGTGGAGGGTGCTTTCTGTGTGGAGTCTGCATGTCCTCCCTGTGATCATGTTGGTTTGCTCCATGCACTCCAGTTTCCTCCCACTTTACAAAGACATGCAGTAGGTAGATTGAGCACTTTTAAATTCGCCATAGGTGTGAGAAGGCATGTCAGTGCATTGTGTGGAAGAATTACTGCAGTAGGGCTAGTCACCTGGTAGTATACACCTGATTGTCACTGGTGAAGTGACACCCTGACACCATGTGCAAAAATGGGAAAAGGGGCTGTGGATGGATTAGATGTTCTGGTCTCTCTCTCTCTCTCTCTCTCTATATATATATATATATATATATATATATATATATATATATATATGGGTCTACTTCAAAACATCTAAAACCCATAACATCTAATTTCATAACATTGAAACCAGAACATCTAAAACCCAAAAGATCTAACACCCATAACATTGAATTTCATAACATCTAACACTACAATTCACAAGAAAATAACATCCCCTCCACATATAATGGCACCAAACTACCAAACACACTTTTTACTACGTTTCCGCAGGGGGTAAGCCCCCCTGCATACCCCATGTGAGGGGCACCCCCCCCCGTAAATTAAATATACTAACGCCAAGATCGCACTACAGTGGGAAAAAGTTAATTTCTTAACTTCACTGTATCATGCCCCCCTGCAGAAATGTAGTAAAAAGTCTGTTTGGTAGATTGGTGCCATTATATGTGGAGGGGATGTTATTTTCTTGTGATTTGTAGTGTTAGATGTTATGAAATTCGATGTTATGTGTTTTAGATGTTCTGGTCTCAGTGTTATGAAATTAGATGTTAAGGGTTTTAGATGTTTTGAAGGGGACCCATATATATATAAATATATATATATATATATATATATATATATATATATATATATACACACACACACACACACACACACACACACACACACACACACACACACACACACACACACACACACAAACAAACACACACACACACACACACACACACACACACATAATATACTTATATACATATTTGTAAAATAAAACAATAACCAGATTGGTAGACAACTAAAATTTAGAAAAAAAAACATGTAAATATGGAAAAAATTGAGACTGTATTTCATACTGCAAATAATCTGGATAATATTAGTCCATTAATGAGGAATGTAGAACAGAGAAAGGAGATTGTTTTTTCAAAAGTCTTTATCAGTTTGCTAGCAACATGTTCAAATTTTGAAGCTGCTTGATAAGCTGGATCAGGGAAGGCCTGATTGTTAACTAAATATGGCCAGCAAAAATTCAGTCTACCAGCTAAGCTCATAAGATGACGTTAGAAAGATCCAAGGCATATGAGTAGATAGTAGCTAGTATCAGTTAAGGTACATGATATTGTAGAGAGGGAAATGAGAAGGCCATACAGAATATTAGAAGGACAGTAAAGGTGTAATACCATCTAAGAGAAGATTCAGTGTTATGATATTGATTGTGAGTATCATATGAAATAAATGAATATACATGTAATTATCTTTTTGGTCTTCTGCCATATCTTATCTTAAATATAGTGCAGTCTTGGAGTTAGCATACTTAATGTGCCATAGTCTGGAAAGAAAAGGACATTGCAGTTGGATGATGCATGGAGTGTATCTCTCCTGGATAAAGTTGATTTTCTTGTCACAGCTAATGCCAGTGTAATCATTTATTGTTTACAATAGAAAACATTAAAGATGCCACAGCATGTCCATATTCAACCATAAAATAACCAAATAACTACTAACATATAGGTGGTTGTCATCACCAAGCCTATTCTGGCTAAGCTTTAC
This sequence comes from Protopterus annectens, assembly GCF_019279795.1. NCBI lineage: Eukaryota > Metazoa > Chordata > Ceratodontiformes > Protopteridae > Protopterus > Protopterus annectens. The sequence goes on along the minus strand of NC_056739.1, from coordinate 934,184,236 downwards.
TGGTCTGGGTATATAACCCAAGCTACCTCTGACTTGAATGTAAAGTCCTTTATGTTTTGCATTCCAGTGGAAACAGCTCTTGTTATGGCCACTGGTTAAACTGACTCCACCCTGCTTTGTGTGATGAGGCCACTGAGCACAAATGGGGGGGGTGGCAACAAGGGGGGGAGCTGCAAGCTGGCTGACTAGTAAACGCAAGCTCCTAGTGGAGGGAGCTGGAAGGCCTTTTAACTGGTGACAAGAAGACTCATGTGGCACTCTGAGCTCGCCCTAAAAAATTGGTGTGTGAGGACAATCCCCTGGACCCAGCTTACAGACAAAGCAGCTTACAGGTAAGCCATCCATGTCCTCTAAGCTGAGTCAAAAACACACAGTTAATTCCACTGAGACCATTTATTAATTACAATAGACAAGATTAAAGATACCACAGTATTTCCATATATAACCATTAAAAAACAAGAAAATAACCATTAACCTACAGTCAGTTGGTGTCACTAAGTGTGTTCTGGTTATGCTTTTCTAGTCTTTGTACATAACCCAAGACAACTCAGATCTGAATATAAATCTCGTTATGTCTTGCCTCCCAATGCAAACAGCTCTTGTCGTGTCCACTGAATCCAACATGCTTGGCTTGATGAGGTCACTGATTACAAATGTGGGAAAACTGGGGGGGTGGGCACAAGGCAGCTGCCAGCCTGGCATGTCTACATGCCATTATCCCCTAATGGTCTCATTCCATGACAGTCATGATTATTAAGCAGACCAATCAATTACCTCTTAAAACATTCCTGGCTCGCCAGGTAAATATTGAAATGAAATAAATCAAAGCCTAAATTTTTCATATGCACCCTTTCACTGCTGTAAATTTCATAGTCCAAGTTGTCAGTATTTTTGTGTTGAATGATTTGAAATCTGATTTGGCTGGCCAAACATGATACTCTGTAGTTGATCAAACACCTGGACCTCTACTGCTCTGGAACTTTTGGCACCTTCCCAATCAATTTTCAGCACAAAACAAAACTTGTTCTGGATATAGTGTGCATATCTGAGAGGATACTGCCAAGCAAAATTCTTTTAGGGACCATTGTCAAATCATTTCCCCTTAGGTGGGTCACCAGAACCTTGGACAAATAAGCCTTTGTAGCAAGCTGATGCCAAATATCCCAAAACTGAAATCATAACAGTCCTGAAAAAAACAAAGGAAGGAACTAATTTGTCCTGAATTAAAGAAACAATGATCCTGGCTGGGTGAACTAAAGCTTGGTCTGCGGCATTCTTGATGAAGGGTGTCCCACCAGCCAGATAACCTCTTCCACTGAAATGAAAATGATGGGCATGGGGGTTAGTGCCTGATGTATGACAAGGAGTATTCAGAGACCCACCTTAATATTCTTTGCAGGATATTAGCTGAATGACCCTCCATAGCTAAATCAGAGGTATGGCCTATTCTAAGGGAGTGGGATGAATACCCTAGGGAGGTGTACATCTTGCCCTTCAATAGCTTTATGTAGTAGAATATTGACGTCCAGCAACGTGAAAGGCTTGCCACCTCCCAAATAAAAAATAATCCCTTCCGAGAGGCATGGGAATGATCTTGTGCAGTAGCCTGAACCAGTGCACTGGGTGAGTGGCTGAAATACCTGACTTTTCTAAGTGTATTTTCTGCCCTCTACCCATTTGGTTCATTTTGAATTTCTTAACACATATCAAAATAAATTCATTGTGAATCACAATCTCCTTCCAACAAAAGGAGTTTAATAATTCACTTGCACAAAAAGCACCCACATAAAATGTAGTGAGTAAAGCAGCCAAACTCGAAAATGTATGGAAATCAGTAACTACGCAATCCATGAGCAACAGTGACAATTAGGCCTCATCCATTTGGCTTCCTGAGATCATTTAAAGACCCTTTGATATTCTCTCAACCTTTAATAACGCTGCCAGCCAACTAATAAATGGAAAAAAATCCTTAAGACTCAAACACTGGGCCATCCAGACTAAGGCCGCTAAGTTAGCTTGAAGGGTATTTAGGTAATCTCCTACTGCATGTCTGAAAACCAGAAAACACAGCACAAAAGGCTGTTCACGGGTTCTATCTCCATTGGGCAGGGACCTGTAAAGACCCTTGAAAGTCTGCATTGATGGTGAATGAGCTTTCCTAGTGTTTCTGGCCCAGGAGTTTGTTATCAATGATACAGCTAGTCTTGTCCAAGCAACCACACTTTCATCAAAATTGGGGTGCCATCCAGATCTGCATGCTTGGTCAGGTTCTCAGACCTGGTGAACTGAAAATGGGAAAGGCTATCAGTAATTGGAATGAGGCAACCAGGGACATACAAATTAGAAAAAGCCAAATTAATTTCCAAGTTCAATAGAACTAGAAGCTTAATGACTGAGTGGACCCATTTGGACTTGGACGAATGTTTGAGTGCATGGGCAATGCAGAATTTTCCAAACAAAATGAAACCTTCCTATTATGTAGTTTGTCCTTCCACTCTAATATGACTACCAATATTGGAAAGATTTCCAGTAAAGTGATGTGTTTCTTCCTGTCTTCTCACCATAACTCAGGCCATTTTTGTGTGAGCTATCCACCTTTGAAGTAAACTCTCATGCAGATCCCCCTTCTGCATCTGTAGAAATTTTATGATCTTTGGAAGATATCCAAGGTGACTGCCGTAAGGAGACTCCATTGAACTGGTTCAAAAATGTGAACCAGATATCCCTCATGCATGCCTTTCTACCTGCTATAAGTTTCAGAAACAACTGCCTGACCTGTTGTAATTTATTTGGCAGAAGTTTAAAAGACCTGTCAGTGGTGTCCACTGTTAAACCCCAAAACATCAATGCCTTCTGACTTGACCTCAGCCAATGGAACCCAAAGCTGGAGCACATCTATTTGAATACTGTAATTCCTTCTTCAGCCCCTTTCTGGCCTTCACCCGCAATTAGAAAATCATCCAGGTAGTGAATCACTGACTGTTGGAGCCCCCTGCACTGTCAGCAGTAGTGCAAAGCTGACCTGATCTAAACAGTTAAAATGTAGCACAAGCTACTGAAGACCCTATGGGCATGGCAGTATAATAAAAAAACTTCCCATCAAACTGAAATCTCAAACATGGCCTATCCTTCTGTTCAATGGGAAGCAGCCAGAATACTGACTGTATGTCCAGGTTGCATAACTAATGGTTGGAATAGCCCTTGATGACTTCTACGATCTGGTCCAGGGAATAATAATGCACCTTAGCTTGGGCTTTATCAATGGAATTGTTGACTGATACACCTGACAGGTGTGAAAAGGGATGAATCAATCTGCACTCACCCACCTGTTTCTTAGAAATTTTAAAGGCAGGCCAAGAAGACTTGGAAAATAAGCCAATTGCCATGCCAGCTACCTGTTCTTTATCAATTAGCTTCGCTGCATTGTCCTCTAGGCCCTTAATGGATGACAGGTTTTTGACTGGCTTTGAGTCTAGTGGTATGAATGACCCAATTTTAAAACCTTTGCTGAAACCTTCAAGAAGGACTGATATAGCTGCTCTTTTGGGGTAGTCAGTCAAACACTGGATCAACTTATCTAATCTGATCGGGGAATAGGAGGGATGGGAAGTGATGAAAGGCTCCTGCTGGAGTGGATCTGTGTCAATAAAAGAACTGCTTGCTTCTGGCAACATTATCCTGTGGCTGCCCCAGGATTCCTTCTTGTAGAGGTGACCCTAGGTCTTGGCTCCCCTATTCTACCTTCCCTCAACACCTGAATGCTGGGTGACCTTTCCACAACTGGAACACAAATGAGAGAAATTATAAGATGGCCAGAGGCACTTCCTGTTGTTAAAAACCCAGCAGAATTTTTCTTACTCATACTCTCCAACATTTCCTTGAACCTCAGGTCTCAGGCTGTCCATCATTGCACTTAACCAGATGTCAGAGTGGCTAAGTTACCACCTGAGACACTTGTCCAAGGCCTTTAATTTCCTTCATAGCTGATCATAAGATGACTTCCAATGTTTCCTTTGACATGGTGAGTCCCCCTAATGGCCAAGAAGTAAGTCAATAATGTCAGTGATTCGCAAGGATCTTTTTCTATAATCACAACAATGAAAACCATGAAACATAAAGATCATATGTCTCATTTCTTTTTTTTTACCACAACCTTACTTGAGGCCTTTTTTCAATGGATGCGTGCTGCAATCAAAGCATTATCCGTATCCATAATATGGTGGATTCCATCGGGATCTACCAAGTCAAAATTCTCCACATATTCCACCTTTTGAATCTTTCCTTTAATGCTGGAGGGAACATGACCCATGATGTGGGACCCAGGGGTGGTGAGCACTGCAAGAGTTAGAAAGGCCATGGGTGATAAGAATAGAGTAACACTAATGTCTAGGTCAACTATAACAACACCATTAGTGGCAGGGAAAGACTTGTTACTATTCTGTAGGTTGCATAATGATGAAGACATCTCCTGACCCATTTCAACCCACCCAGCCACCCTGATGAGAAGGCAAGAGTGGCATAAAAATTCCTCTGTAATGCTAATTTAATTAATCTAGACCTCTCTTTATCTGGCAAAGAGTAAACTGCTTCGGGTATTCTTCAGAAGATTGGCATCTAATGCTTAGCCCTATTCCTGGTCCCCATTACCTTCATTTTTCAGTGAGGTCTCTACCAGGGTTGCTGGGTTTTTCATTGGACCTAAGACATCCTTTTTTTACTTTGTCCTTGACGTCTTGGAAGGAATGGGCCCATTAACTGACTCCTCCTTAGGATTTGTTGCCACCATTTTGTTGCTCTGCCCTTGTTCCATTCTCTGAGCTGCCTCTAAGTTGGAAAGCAAACCTTGAGATTCTGCAGTAACCAAAGCCATCTGTCTTTCGAAATCTGCAAAGAAGGACCTACAAAACAGAAAATTAAATTAGTGCCATATTTGCCCAACTAAACCAAATGAGAGAAAAAAAAATTACTCCATATTAAGTATTACAGTCCTCAATATGCTAACAGCTGCAATGGAATCATCCTTACAGTGAGATAGAGCCTTATAATATAAATAGCAAGAGTTGTCTGCCTTCACTCCAGCAGATGTCACCAAAATTCCTTTTAGTACTGAATGTCCTGCAGCTGCAGCATTCTAGAATGCTGATACTTCAAAATAGGATGCCCTATCTTGCCCTCACACATCTTCATCAGTCAGCACTCACCAACCTCCTAGACAAGCATCTGTATTTCTGTTCCTGACAGAACATACCCCAATCTACACCATCTCATGGAGAAATAAGTGGACACCTCTGACCAATGTTATCCATACTGAATGCAATACCCAATTTCATAGCAAGGATTAACATGGACAAGGGAAAACACAGCAAACCCAAGAATACTATTAAAACACAAAGGACAGGACACGAGACATGCTGATGAATAACCGCAAAAACAGGCACAGCAGATTAGCAAGAGATGTTTATTATCACTCCCCGAACAAACCGCACAGTACAAAAAAAATAACGTTGCTACAGTTCTCAGCACGTTTTCGTCGACATACACTTCATCAGAAAAGCTAAACAGTGCTCAGTGTGTGAAATTTATAAATCAGCTGTTGTTTGAATCTACCAATGGTATCTCCTAATTAATTAAAATGTTAATACATTCAATTAACATCCTTATTGTTGAAATTACAGATTCCTTGTCAAAGAATAAATAAGTGAAATTGATATTTTTAAATGTTTTACACAATAATTCAGTAAATTTAAATACTTAAAAGAACATTAAAAACCAAAAAATAACACTCAATATACAAGAATAAGTATTTAAATACATAGAGTCGTTTAACACAGTTAATAACACAATATCATCATCTAGTGGTGAATCAAATAATTTACAGGCAAGAATACATAGTGAAAATGTATATAATTAAATATGTGCTTTAAAAAGGCAATTTTAATTAATACATAAAAAAGTATATGTACCTATTTACAAAATGTTTGAAAAACATATAAAATATGTATATAAAAAACGTATTAAGATGTGTGCAAAAATATATATATAAATACAACTAATGTATGGGTGAGTAGTTAGAACTTGGCTGATCTCAGTTTTAATACAGGTTTTAAAGAGATCATTTTCATTTAAACCTGGGTGACTGCTAGCTTCAAGCATTAGTTGCCAAAATAAATCTATGTATTCTAAACAGGCCTCCCAAGGACCACCCCTGGGATCTGGGGGTACTACCTCTATGACGAAGAATAGGAATTTTTCAGATTTACATATTAAAGTATGTTTAAACAATGCGTTGTTAGTATTTCCTTCCTTACGTCATATAGGTGCTCGTACACCCTTTTTCTCAGCCTTCTCTCGGTTTTCCCAATATAAAAGGAATCACATGCCTCACAGGTCACCATGTATACCAAACCACAAGTATTGCAATTTGCAAATCCTTTGGTGGTAATAATTTTACCTCTACTTTTCAAATATATTTTCTCACCTTCCATAATGTTGACACAATAATGACAATTTCCACATTTATGTGTACCTAACTTATTGGAAAGATGTGTGACCTGTTTTCCACCCTCAAGTGTATTCTTAATGTTACGTCCTTTTTTGAATACTACTTTTAAGGGTTCTTCAAAATTCAAATTCAAATCTGAAAAACTGGCAAACCTATTCCACTCATCATTAGTACTATTTTTAACTATATTGGTTTCACCATTAAAAGTAATAGTCAAAGCTTATTATTTGGTATTAAAACTGAGAAAAACAAATATCATGACATGTTGAAGGATGTTGAGTCAAAATGCATGAAAGTATTTGAAAGAAAAGCCAAGAAAATTGATAGAGACATGTTTGAATATGGTAATAACATACAATACCCTTTACCAAAAATGGGGGGGGGGGGGTAACAACAATAAATATTCTAATTATGAAAATGTGGCATACAACAAGGTTTTTGACAACCATGATGTGTGTAATGACCAAGGTCAATTTCATAATGAAATTGACCCTTTAGAATACCCTTCCTCTCGGAGATCGGAAAGGTTGAAAAAGAAAGTACCCATAAATTACAACAACCGGAATTTTTACCAAAAATGAAGGAACAGGCAGTGGAAATAAAAACTGTAGAGGATATAATTATCAGTGAATGTGTACACAGTTATAAAGGTTTTAAAATATTCAATTACACTAATCTCACTGTCACTAAAACACATTTCAACTTGTTTTCTAAAGGTTTCACCTATATTCCCAAGGTCAAAGCCAACATGGTAGATTTATTGGTGGATGTTAAAATGTTTGTGAGACAAAAGAACTTTGAGATACTTTTTAATGGTGTAGACAAAAGAGAGAGAACTAGTATCTTAAAGAAAAAGAGTACTTTTAACCCACCGTTATATCCACAGCTCAAAAATTTTGAAAACATTTTAGAGAAGCATCTCAGAGATGAGCTTAAATTTAATTAAAGTACCCCCTAACCTCACAAAGGATGAATTCAACATCCTTGATTCTTGTAGAACAGACAGGAATCTCAGAGTCATGAAGCCCGATAAAGGAGGAGGGGTAGTTCTGATGGACCAAATAGATTATGAAGTCAAAATGCTAAATATGTTGAATGATGAAAACACATATGAAAGAGTGTCCTCGAATGAGTTTAACATTGTGAAAAGGAAAGTTTCAATATGTCTAAATGACTTACTTCTTGAGGGGCTCATTGACTTAGAAACTTGCAACTACTTGCACATTGAGAAACCAAAAATTCCTTCCATTTTTGGTATACCCAAGGACCACAAGAACCACTTGGACCCACCTCTTAGACCTATTGTTACAGCGGAGGGCTCTTTGACAGCCCCCCTAGCTAAATACATTGACTTCCATTTGAAGCCATTTATAATGGAACATTTCAACATTTTAAAAGATTCTTGGGATTTTTTTGAAACACATTGATGCCCTACAAAAAACAACTACCCCATTTTTTATTTCTTTAGATGTGGTAGACTTATTTACCTGTATTCCCAATGAAACAGGTCTTTTATGGTTTGAGCAATATTTGGAGAGTCAAATTTTCATTTATTTTAACAAGTTTCGTACCTGTTTGATTCTTATGGACTTAATTTTGAAAAGTACTATAGACAATTAAAGGGTGTAGCCATGGGTGCACATTGTGCCCCCATATATGCCAGCATTATATTACTTAGTTGGGAAAATACATTCATATTTAATTCCCATTTCAACATTTATTGGAATTACTATGGTTGTTTTTTGGACGACATTTGTCTTTTTTGGAATAGCACTGCCGTCCAGTTTCTTGAGCTTTATGAATATCTCTCAAGTACTACTGATTTTCTAAAATTTACTTATAAAATAGACAGTTCCCAACTCAGTTTCTTAGATGTGTGCATACAGAGAACAAATCAGGGGTTGAAATCTAAAATATACAGGAAGGAGACCTTTTCTAACACCTACTTACACTTTTCTAGTTCTCATCCCACTTATCAAAAGAAGGCAATTGTCAAGGGCTAGCTAGTAAGAGCTAGCAGGATGACCTCAGATGAGACAGATTTCCAGACAGAATGTGAATTTATTGCAAATATGTTTCAAGAAAGAGGTTACCCTGATGATTTGCTAGAAAGGCTGATAAAAGAAGTCAAAATAGCAAGGACCACAAGGTTTTTGCCTATCTTGGGGAATTCAGCAACAAAAATTCTTGGTAATACTAACACTAAAAGTAATTCTCCAGTAGATTGAAAACATTACAACTCAGCTTTGACTATTACTATTAATGGCAAAACCAATATAGTTAAAAATATTATTAATGATGAGTGGAATAGGTTTTCCAGTTTTTCAGATTTGAATCTGAATTTTGAAGAACCCTTAAAAGTAGTATTCAAAAAAGGACGTAACATTAAGAATATACTTAAGGGTGGAAAACAGGTCACACATTTTTCCAATAAGTTAGGTAACATAAATGTGGAAATTGTCATTATTGCGTCAGCATTATGGAAGGTGAGAAAATATATTTGAAAAGTAGAGGTAAAATTATTATCACCAAAGGATTTGCAAATTGCAATACTTGTGGTTTGGTATATATGGTGACCTGTGAGGCATTTAATTCCTTTTATATTGGGAAAACCGAGAGAAGGCTGAGACAAAGGGTATACGAGCTCCTATATAATGTAAGGAAGGAAAATACTAACAACGTATTTTTAAACATACTTTAATATGTAAATCTGCAAAATTCCTATTCTTCGTCATAGAGATAGTACCCCCAGATCCCAGGGGTGGTCCTTGGGAGGCCTATTTAGAATACAGAGATTTATTTTGACAACTAATGCTTGAAGCTAGCAGTCACCCAGGTTTAAATGAAATGATCTCTTTAAAACCTGTATTAAAATTGAGATCAGCCAAGTTATAACTACTCACCCATACATTAGTTGTATTTATATATATATTTTTACACACATCCTAATATATACATATTTTTATATGTTTTTCAAACATTTTGTAAATAGGTACATATACTTTTTTATGTATTAATTAAAATGGTCTTTTTAAAGCACACAATATTTATTTATATACATTTTCACCACGTATTCTTGCTTGTAAAGTATTTGATTCACCACTAGATGGTGATATTGTGTTATTAACTGTGTTAAACAACTCTGTATTTAAATATTTATACTTGTATATTGAGTGTTATTTTTTGTTTTTTAATGTTCTTTTAAGTATTTAAATGTAATGAATTATTGTACAAAACATTTAAAAGTATCAATTTCACTTATTTATTCTTTGACTCTGACAAGAAATCTGTAATTTCAACAATAAGGATGTTAATTGAATGTATTAACATTTTAATTAATTAGGAGATACCACTGGTAGATTCAAACAACAACTGATTTATAAATTTCACACACTGAGCACTATTTAGCTTTTCTGATGAAGTGTATGTCGACGAAAATGCGCTGAGAACTGTAGCAGCATTATTGTTTTTGTACTGTGCGGTTTGTTCGTGGAGTGATAATAAACATCTCTTGCTGATCTGCTGTTCTTGTCTTTGCAGTTATTAGTGTGAGTTTGGGCACACTGACCACTTATTTTTATTTATATGCTGATGAATGCCAGGTCCCCAGTCGTAGGTACCCACCACCCCTTGAAGGCAAACACGGACAAAATAAAAAAATGGGGAATGATGCATTTCAAAAATTACAATATCATAGGAAAGCAAAACACCCACAAAGCTCAATCAGATCAAACAGAAGGGTCCAAATCATTGGCAAATCCAGATCTTCATTGCCTGTTGCAACCATGAAGCAACCTGCAGAGATGAACATCTCAACAAGACCACTCCATCACCACTTGACAAATAGCATGCCAGATGCAGGACCAATGAAGGGAGGAGGGAGGTGCAAATATCTACTGCACCAAGTGGCCCCAGAAAAATAAATGCTCATCCAACTCCCAAAGACAGTGTAGACAGAAATGTTCCACCAACAAAGTCCTCAATATGCCAAAACTATGGAACTTCCTTTTAAAAGATACTCTAGAGCAAAATCCTTCTATTGCATTATCCTTTCTTTTTTATTTAAATATACAATTTTATCAACCCTGTGGAATCAAAATCCATCCCCTAAGGAAAAATATTTGAAGACATTAAAACAGACCAGGCAAGATTAGATTCACCCTGTAGTTGTTTTAATGAGAAAAGCCCGAGTAACTTCCAGAAAACACTTAACTGATTACTCACCACTGTGGTTGCTGACACCTGGCTCCACCAAGACATCCCTCTGAGCTGCTGATGTGGCACAAAGTCCACACCCTTTAAAAACTGTGAGCAAGGTCCTGCTCCTTAACCAAGCTTGCAAACAAAGCAGCTTATAGGTAAGCTGTCCTTGTCATTGTATTTCTTCTATATTCCACGATCAGATTATTGATTGTTATTTAACTTTTAAGTGATCACTTAAGCTACAACGCAGTTAGTACTGGTTTTTATTAATATTCTTTCAAGTAAACACTAGTTTTAGTTCAATCATATATCCATATACAAACACTACAATATTGCCATGAATAAAGGAAAACATTTAGAAATAATGGCTGCTGTAGCTTGACGAAAAGTATAAAAACCTTAAATGATTCAACAGCTTTAATAAGTAATCCAAACTCCAAGTTGCAAAAAGCCATCTGCGTATCTCAAAAGTAAAGAATTTTCTCAACGTACAACACACCAAAGCAGATGGAAGAAATAGGAGGGTATAGAACTAATGTGAACTGGATACTAATTAAATGCACTTTTATAGACATTTCAAGCAGTGTACCAACTAGAGTTAGCCAGTAAACAGGGAAGACGCCCCACACACATTTGTTAGTTTAAGAACTGCTGAGAATTTTAATCACATAAAGCTGTGTTTATAAGACAATGTTATTAGTTTAACAATGTAGCTTTTTGGAATCTTTTTCAAACTAACAAATCCTGGGTAGACTACAAGGCTTTCAATGGAACCAGAGTAAATTCTTCCCCTTTCCACAAAAAAAAAAAAAAAAACTCCACTATCTAATGCAGTCCTTTAGTCTGGTAGAGGTACACATATCATGAGTACATCACTAGTGAGATGAAATACAAATCTGCAGTTTATCTTCTACCGCCAGAGAGGCAGATTAGAATTCCACATTACTTTAGGTATCCACAGATACAGGCACAACTTTCAGAACTTATTCACATTTATGAAACTGCAGTGGATACTGTGTGATATGTTTCTCTTATGCATTTTACATATGCTTCAATAACACTTTGTTTTAGCATTTTGAAGTACCAGGTCACAGTGAGTATTTATACAATAAAACATCCGAATCATGATAACTTCTGAGTGTTCATAATTTCCAAAGTCAACATTTTTCAACTTTAATTTTAATGGCCTGCACTCCCAATGCCATTTCTAAGACATACTGCACCCCTCCTCAGATAGGTTCATAAATTCTTGCTAATATTATGGTCAGGGATACCATTAAGAAGCGTAGTCATCCCACGCAGCACCGAGGTGAGACTAACAATATCTCAGAGCAAAGTTTCCTTACATGTCCGAGATTAAAATTTGTAATCATTGATCCCATTATCTAGACTGGCTTCAAAGGATGCTGGTTATCTCTCATTTGAATTTCTCCAAATATTTTGGGTTTATAATATTGGGATGCCAATGGTCCCCATTCCTAATTCAGATTATGATTAGATTTCATACAATTAGTTTTGTTAGTCTTTGATGCTGACCAATCCTTTTCTTCTCATCATGCACAATGTACACAGAACTGCTTCTCCTGCAATAATATAGGTTTACATGACATGTTTAAGTAGGATTATAATTCTTTTTTACTTGTTGTGTCCTTACTACTTTTGTAACTGCGTGAGTCTCTCTTTCCACATTGCCCTCATTTCATCTTGCAAATCCTGGTGTTTTATGACTGACCCTCTCAGCACAAAATGCACTATAATTGCTGGTGTATAGCAAATTCAGTGATTAAAGACACTTCTGGTTTTCTTCAATACTATATCTAATTTTTTGCAGCAATTTTTTTAGCTGTTGGTACTTGGTGATGCCATGTGATGAGAACTACATTACTGTTAATAATGCTTTATGGTTAAAGATTCCAATGTTTTTCAGCTACTTCCATAGTGTAGTGTTTGCACAATTCCCCATTCAACAGTCTTGTCATGTTATTGCATCTTCCAGTAAACAGAAGTTCAGCCATGAGTGTATCACACCCAGTAATGAGATGTGCAACTTCTGCTTTACAGATTCTGCATTCCATTTATCCCACTTTTTCAATATCCTTTGTAAATCAATGGTTTATATATGACATTACTTAACCTCTCCTGTATCAATAGTGTGGTTGTTCTATGAGTTTTCTTTAGTTACCTCTGTATTTGTGGGATTTCCAGTGTTATTTCCTTTTCTTTATATTCTTTATTTTACGGGTTCTTATCTATTTCTGGTCTGGTTTCTATCCACCTTCCTTTCCAAAATGCTTTCACTAAACTAAGCAATTATGTTGTCTATGATTTCATCATTTCTTGTTTTTAGAAATCTCACTATGTTTGGGTCTGATGAGGTCAGCAGATATTTGTAGTCTCACAATTACAGTTGCATACATATAGTCAGTTTTTTGAGGAGGCCTATACCTCCTTCAGACTAAGGAATATATAATATTGATATACACTGTTTTTAGAGGTCATTTGATAAGAATTAAGGAGTATTTTATTGTCCAACTGCTTCGGTGCTGCTCAGTGCCTTTCGATCCTATGAAAGCAGCAAGTCAGAACAGGAAGAGAAAATTAATTTATAGCTTGGACTTCATTCATATATGTCTAGGCAGTTTTCAAAATTCACTTTAGTCTTCTGAAGTATTCCTCAAAAAGCTTTGTTCTCATTTATGTTATATGGTGACCTTAAACCTATTCCCAAATATTTATTCACTCCACCCTGTTTAAGTTCCTTTATATCACATTCCTGTCCCTAATTTATATTTTCTTGGTACGTCAGCTTTCTATTTAGCTGATCAAGCCCAAATATCATTTCTGTGTCGTCTGATAAAGATTTAATTATTTGTAGTTGTGCTTTCAGATTTTCATCTGAGAACTATACAATTTTAAATCATCCACAAAAAGTATAGGAGATGTCTTTAAACAAGGCTGACTTCTGCATGTTAAGCTGTACCCATAAATTAATTGGCTAAGTAAAGAACTTAATATTAAGGGTAACACAAAAATAGCAGTGGCGGGAAAGAATCATCCTTCAATATCCCCCTTTTAATTGTTATCTTTGGGATAATGACTTGTCCTTTGTCATGGCTTAGTTGCAAAGCAGTTTGCCACTGCAATGTATCTGATCAGTGTAGAGTATATCTTGTACATCTATAAGCAATCCATTCTCATGAATGTGGAATGCTGTGCTTTTTTGTATTCTATCCATACCATAATAAGATTCTTCCTACTAGTGTCTAATAATGTAAATCACAGATTACATGTGTTTGTGTAAATACACACACACACACACACACACACACACACACACACACACACACACACACACACACACACACACACACACACACACACACACACACACACACACTGGTGTAATTGGTAATAGTGAGGAGTCAGAAACAAGAAAGAATATTTTTAGCTGTGTTCTTCTGGCTGCCAGACCACTCCCTGGGCATGACCATGATATAGCAGGGTTAGGAAATGTGCCTTTTCCCCACTGTAGTGTGGCCTTGGAGTGGGTGTCTATAATTAGCAGCATGTGTATGGAGTGGGTACAGGGGACTTTGTTCCTTACAAAAAAAAAAAAGTCTGCTTTCAATTTTAAATGAATCTGCATTTTGTTTAATGCTCTAGAGTGTTCACTGACGGATGAAACATTTGTAAATCTGCATTTTGTTTAATGCACTAGAGTGTTCACTGATGGATGAAACACTTGTATTTCTGCATTTTGTTTAATGCTCTAGGATGTTCACTGATGGATGAAACACTTGTATATCTGCATTTTGTTTAATGCTCTAGAATGTTCACTAATGGATGAAACACTTGTATATATCTGCATTTTGTTTAATGTTCTAGTGTGTTCACTGATGGGTGAAACAATTGTATATCTACATTTTGTTTAATGCTCTAGTGTGTTCACTGATGGATAAAACACTTGTATATCTGCATTTTGTTTAATGCTCTAGAGTGTTCACTGATGGATGAAATGCTTGTATATCTGCATTTTGATTAATGCTCTGGTGTGTTCACTGATGGATAAAACACCTGTATATCTGCATTTTGTTTAATGCTCTAGAGTGTTCACTGATGGATAAAACATTTGTATATCTGCATTTTGTTTAATGCTCTAGTGTTCACTGATGGATGAATCACTTGTATATCTGCATTTTGTTGTATATCTGCATTTTGTTTAATGCTCTAGTGTGTTCACTGACGGATAAAGCACTTGTATATCTGCATTTTGTTTAATGCTCTAGTGTTCACTGATGGATGAATCACTTGTATATCTGCATTTTGTTTAATGCTCTAGAGTGTTCACTGATGGATGAAACACTTGTATATCTGCATTTTGTTTAATGCTCTAGAGTGTTCACTGATGGGTGAAACACTTGTATATCTGCATTTTGTTTAATGCTCTAGAGTGTTCACTGATGGATGAAACATTTGTATATCTGCATTTTGTTTAATGCTCTAGAGTGTTCACTGATGGATGAAACACTTGTATATCTGCATTTTGTTTAATGCTCTAGAGTGTTCTCTGATGGATGAAACACTTGTATATCTGCATTTTGTTTACTGCGTTAGTGTGTTCACTGATGGATGAAACACTTGTATACCTGCATTTTGTTTAATGCTCTAGTTTGTTCACTGATGGATGAAACACTTGTATATCTGCATTTTGTTTACTGTGTTAGTGTGTTCACTGATGGATGAAACACTTGTATATCTACATTTTGTTTAATGCTCTAGTGTGTTCACTGATGGATAAAACACTTGTATATCTGCATTTTGTTTAATGCTCTAGAGTGTTCACTGATGGATGAAACACTTGTATATCTGCATTTTGTTTAATGCTCTAGAGTGTTCACTGATGGGTGAAACACTTGTATATCTGCATTTTGTTTAATGCTCTAGAGTGTTCACTGATGAATGAAACATTTGTATATCTGCATTTTGTTTAATGCTCTAGAGTGTTCATTGTTGGATGAAACACTTGTATATCTGCATTTTGTTTAATGCTCTAGAGTGTTCTCTGATGGATGAAACACTTGTATATCTGCATTTTGTTTACTGCGTTAGTGTGTTCACTGATGGATGAAACACTTGTATATCTGCATTTTGTTTAATGCTCCAGTGTGTTCACTGATGGATGAAACACTTGTATATCTGCATTTTGTTTACTGCGTTAGTGTGTTCACTGATGGATGAAACACTTGTATATCTGCATTTTGTTTAATGCACTAGAGTGTTCACTGATGGATGAAACACTTGTATTTCTGCATTTTGTTTAATGCTCTAGGATGTTCACTGATGGATGAAACACTTGTATATCTGCATTTTGTTTAATGCTCTAGAATGTTCACTAATGGATGAAACACTTGTATATATCTGCATTTTGTTTAATGTTCTAGTGTGTTCACTGATGGGTGAAACAATTGTATATCTACATTTTGTTTAATGCTCTAGTGTGTTCACTGATGGATAAAACACTTGTATATCTGCATTTTGTTTAATGCTCTAGAGTGTTCACTGATGGATGAAATGCTTGTATATCTGCATTTTGTTTAATGCTCTAGTGTGTTCACTGATGGATAAAACACCTGTATATCTGCATTTTGTTTAATGCTCTAGAGTGTTCACTGATGGATAAAACATTTGTATATCTGCATTTTGTTTAATGCTCTAGTGTTCACTGATGGATGAATCACTTGTATATCTGCATTTTGTTGTATATCTGCATTTTGTTTAATGCTCTAGTGTGTTCACTGATGGATAAAGCACTTGTATATCTGCATTTTGTTTAATGCTCTAGTGTTCACTGATGGATGAATCACTTGTATATCTGCATTTTGTTTAATGCTCTAGAGTGTTCACTGATGGATGAAACACTTGTATATCTGCATTTTGTTTAATGCTCTAGAGTGTTCACTGATGGGTGAAACACTTGTATATCTGCATTTTGTTTAATGCTCTAGAGTGTTCACTGATGAATGAAACATTTGTATATCTGCATTTTGTTTAATGCTCTAGAGTGTTCATTGTTGGATGAAACACTTGTATATCTGCATTTTGTTTAATGCTCTAGAGTGTTCTCTGATGGATGAAACACTTGTATATCTGCATTTTGTTTATTGCATTAGTGTGTTCACTGATGGATGAAACACTTGTATATCTGCATTTTGTTTAATGCTCCAGTGTGTTCACTGATGGATGAAACACTTGTATATCTGCATTTTGTTTACTGCGTTAGTGTGTTCACTGATGGATGAAACACTTGTATATCTGCATTTTGTTTAATGCTCTAGTGTGTTCACTGATGGATGAAACACTTGTATATCTGCATTTTGTTTAATGGTCTAGTGTGTTCACCAATGGATGAAACACTTGCATATCTGCATTTTGTTTAATGCTCTATTGTGTTCACTGATGGATGAAACACTTGTATATCTGCATTTTGTTTACTGCGTTAGTGTGTTCACTGATGGATGAAACACTTGTATATCTGCATTTTGTTTAATGCTCTAGTGTTCACTGATGGATGAATCACTTGTATATCTGCATTTTGTTTAATGCTCTAGAGTGTTCACTGATGGATGAAACACTTGTATATCTGCATTTTGTTTAATGCTCTAGAGTGTTCACTGATGGGTGAAACACTTGTATATCTGCATTTTGTTTAATGCTCTAGAGTGTTCACTGATGAATGAAACATTTGTATATCTGCATTATGTTTAATGCTCTAGAGTGTTCATTGTTGGATGAAACACTTGTATATCTGCATTTTGTTTAATGCTCTAGAGTGTTCACTGATGGATGAAACACTTGTATATCTGCATTTTGTTTACTGCGTTAGTGTGTTCACTGATGGATGAAACACTTGTATATCTGCATTTTGTTTAATGCTCTAGTGTGTTCACTGATGGATGAAACACTTGTATATCTGCATTTTGTTTAATGGTCTAGTGTGTTCACCGATGGATGAAACACTTGCATGTCTGCATTTTGTTTAATGCTCTAGTGTGTTCACTGATGGATGAAACACTTGTATGTATTTCTATTCAACTAAAGGATTGTGACTGCACATCAGGGAAAGGAAGAAAAGCACAGCTAAGAATTGCACATCTCAAATTATGTGGACTCAAAATTTTCTTTGCTGGTTTGTGCAAAGTTGCACTTCTTGAACCCTGATCTGCAAGCATATCATTTTGATGGCAGTACATCCTGACCCTTTCTGACTTCATTGGATGAAATAGTGATTACAGTATTAACCAGATGTAAAACTGTAGCTAATGAAATGTTAAAAAATAAATGTTCTGAATGACAGTAATGCTGAATTAATATTCTTAGACTAAATTTTAAATGGTGCATCAGTCTTAATGTAGCATAAATACAATACTTCCTTTGTGGGAAACCACTCTATTGGTCTTCCTTACAGGCCTGAATAAAGTGCTTCAGTTAATGACCTTGGAGCATTATGTCATGGAATATAATATAATATAGTATACCATATTCCATAAAGTGTATTTAAGTGTCAAATTGAAAAGTATGCCTGGAAGAAATCAGGGAACCCCCCTCTTCGCAGAAGTGGTTAAAACATGAATGTCAATGTGTGGACATCCAACATGGAATGCGCATTGAACATAATTTCTGCAAGTGCAAATCAGTGAGTGCTCTTTGCCAAAAACTACTTTCACTGATAATGGAGTTTGCTTTATTCTCTACTGTTATCTGACCTTGGAGTTGGTATATATAAGTCCAGGGGGTGTGGGGGACCCCATGGGGGTGCATGGAGTCTTGCTGCCTTACAAAAAAAAATTGTTGAGTTCTTTGTCAAAGGTGGTTTAGGGAAACTTTTTTTCCCTCTTCATCAAAATTATCTTTGAAGACTCAATATGAATCCATGGTAAAAGATGTTTCTCAATTAAAATGATAGGACTAACTGTTTTCAAAACTAATAATGTCCCTTATTGGTCACAGTTGCCATCCTTTAGAGTTTCTACTTATCTTGTGTGCATGTCTACTTAATATTACTCAACTAGCCATGAAGTTCTAGAAATGCCTTTAATAAGCTGACGTTTTTCCTTCTTACATATAGCCTAGCTTTTACCTTATTTAGCAGTTTGACTGACTATTTCATGATCCTTCATTTTGATTCTACAGTGTCTCCCCAGTTAATGGTTTGGTATATCTTCTTCCCTGTTCCCTTTTACCTCAGAGCCAATATTTTTCCCAATGGAAGTCAACAATTTTCCAATAGTTGTTGGGCCTAGTTCTACTTACAACCTAATGATAAATTTGGAATGAGAATCTGTCCATTTCTTTTAAGTATGATCCTTGTCCTTGTAAATTATTTATAGTTTTAGATGACTCATGTTAGTGAATCCATCAAGAGCTCTGATCGATATCATGGTGAGAAAAGCCATTCCAAAAAAAATAAATCCATATCTGCGCAGTTCATTTCTTCATTAACAGTACTTTATAATAGATTGAAATTGTGCAGACTGCCAGATGGCCAATGTACTGTTCATGCCTATCCTAAGAATTGCATGTCTCCTAAGCTTAAATCATTTGTATGGTATACTTTTTGAGGGTCAGAAGTACTATACAAAGACATGTTGAATATCTTTGAATCACTGATTCATCAACAGACAAATTATATATGTGGTGGACCTCTGTGATTACTACTCTCATGCTTGTTCTCGAGTGGTGTCCTAGGATGTTCACCCATATGCCACAATGAGTGTCTGACTATACTGAAGCCACCTGCTAAAATCCACATAGGTGAGAAAAAAGGCCTAGAATGGTTCACACAAGTGTATTATCAGAAAATTATGGAACTTGGTAATTTACAGAGATTATGTCAATACATTTTCATTTTTTAACAATATTAAGCTACATTGCCATACTTGGTCATTTGTTATGGTTAAAAAATATACTATACCTCTATCTAGGCCATAGAAATAACACATCTTTGATATAAACAACATTTAGTGCAGTATTACAGGAATAACTGGGAATCCCTACATCTCTGATTCTTGTTTTAAGAACTTTTTAAAAATAATGTAAATGTACAAGTGTAGATGTCACTTGCATGTTTTCCTTGAGGAATGCTGACCTTACTTACAGACTAGAACATTCAAACTGTATCCTTGCAAGTGAACTTTTTTTTTGAATATTTTAATTGGTTTAAGTCAAAAATCATCACATTGCTAAAATATTATTTGGATTATAACAACTTTAAAATACAGGACAATGTTAAATATTTGACCTCAAGCAGTATAAGATAAAAACATTTTTTCTCTTAAAATTTGATTTGTCACCTATCTATAAGAAACTGTTAAAATGTTTTCAGTTTATGTATAATGGTTGTATTGCTTAGTGAGGGATAAATTATGCATTTATATTAATAAAGGTGAACAAAATATGCTTAATCACTAGATAAGAAACAGTCCTTGAGACACTCTTATAAAAACTTATGCCAGTCACTGTTTTAAAAGGAGAATGCTATATATTACTTATTAATACTGTATATCTTCCAAAAATGTACTTTTTTAATATGCAAACCTGCCAGAATGGTAATGTTTGGTGTTATTGACCAACAAAAGATCTTACCATTAAGAAACAGATCTAAACAGTAAATAAGCAGTAATTCCAAAGCATAAATATTCTGTTGCCTTCGTTAGGGTAAGAGCCAAAAATCATTCCTTCTTCAGTGTACAACAAATGCAACATAATACATAATGCAACAAAATATGTTAGTAAGTTTCCTTCCAAAAAATATTCGAACAAAGTCATTGTGTTTCACTATCTTTATATATAAAAATATCCAAAAACTCAGTGCCATCCATTTGAACCTTACTGGTGAATTTTAAAACAGGTGTGGTGCTATTTAAATATTCAAGACATTCTGAAATTTCCTGTATATTCCCCTTCCATAAAATCAGAAGAGTGTCCAAAAATCTGGCATACATGAGTATCTTCGACATGTATGCAGAAGTAAAGACATGGAGCTTTTCCCATTCAGCCAGTATTGCCACCCTATTATGATAGTTGCCACCCCTCTTATCAGAAAAAGAGTGTTATTAAAGGCTAGATGGTAAGGTTATCCAGATTAGTTACTGAGGATGGAATGTTTGGAACAGAATTGGCAACATTGGTTGGAATTTTAAGGATAGAGATTATCCAAAGAAAAAATGGTGAAACCAGAAGTCTATGAACTGCCAAACTATTTAATATAAAACACTTTTAATTTGTGACTGTGTCAAAACTTCATCAGATATCTAAAATATACACTCCAGAATATTTAAAACTTGAATCAAGCATCAGCTGATCAAAAACTTCCAATCAGACTAAACCTATGCTGAATCTTAATCACGTCCTCCACACTGCTTTACATGAGTGCAAACAAAAACCTTATGGGACAAACAAAGTTTCACTAAAATTCCATAGACCGTAGAATTTAAAATCACATTAAATAAATCGGCATTGTGCTATCACTCAGTTTGCAGACTTCTGGTTTTGCCAATTTTTCTTTGTTTGTAGTTTATTAGTATTTTTTTCAGTGGATAGAGGTTATCCAATGGGTTTATTAATGAAAAATGAGAAATGAAATTTTGAAGTATCGGTGTTCAAAGTTTGCCCCTATTTTAAAAGCTGGGTTGCCAACACGTATGAGTAATGTAGTGGGTACTTGTACACATAACCAAAATAGGAAAGGTGCTATGATGTTGCAATATAATAATTCATGTGGGCCAGCCATAGTTAGTATTTTAAGTACACATTGGAATTTGCTTTTTCTCCATGAATTGAAAGCTAAACTGGGTGATAAACCTATGGTAACATACAGTAGGGGTAGGAATTCGAAGAATTGATTTGAGGCTGGTACTGAATTGAATGTTAATAGATTGAACTCAAAAATGAATAAATGTGGATTTTGTAGATGGTGAAAATATATTAATGATGGACCTTATGTTGTTATTTCAAGATATGATAAAACTATCCAGTGTCCAGGTAGGTGAAATTGTAACACTGAAATGGTGGTCTATCTGGCTTATTATATCTCTTGTCTGGCATTTTATGTAGGCAAGACTACAAGAAAGCTCAAACACCGTATGGCTGAACATGTGAGTGACATTAAGAACAAAAAGGAAGTAATGCATCGTACACTCATTCCACAATATGTAGTAATGTTGAAAAGTTTTTGTTTTTTATAATTGATAAAGTGGAATTAAATTATCAAGGTGGTGAATTTGAAAATATATTAGAAGACAAAGAGTTGGTATGGCAACTAAGGTTTAATGTTGTGCAGTATCCAGGTATTAATGAGGCTTGTTCTATTACTAGTGTTTTAAAACTGACATCACAAAAGATATAGACAAGGTGGTTTGTAGTGATCTATTTAAGCCATCACAACTTAACGCATATTGTTTTATGGATTGCAAATATTGTGTTTTATGTTATAATTTTTGATAAGGGACAGGGTTTTAGCAGTTTGATTTATTAGAAAAATTGATGTATTTTTATATTTTGTTGATGGTAGTACATGTTTAATTGCTTAATTGAATAGTAAGTCACATGACTGATTTTTAATATATAAAGACTTTAGTGTATTGTGTTTTTTACCTGTTCTTATATTTGGGGGAAAGCGCTTAATCTTTTCATTGACGTATTTCAGTATTTTCTTGTTTTTGTTATCAAGTTTTCAGCCTCAGCCTCCGTAGTTACTTTTGGCCATGGTAGTTTTTTTTGTTTTTTCATTGTTACTATTATGTTATTTCCTGAAATGAAGTTAAATCCATAAAGGTATGCATCTGTATATAACTGGTATACGGTTTGAATTCCAGCTTTTTAATGACATGTCCATGATGAAGATATTGAGTCAGTTTAGAGTGATGTACACCATTATTCTCATAAACATCTGTTTCAAAAGATAGAAATAACATGTTTAACATCGGTAACCTTATGGAGGAATGCAAAAGTTGCAGTACTAGTGAAAATGAGATAACATTTATTTAACAATTGCATTGTTTATTAAAGACTGGTATGAAGTATTTTTTTATTTTAATAAGAAGCTAGAAGAGAGGAGAAGCAAACTATATTTATGAGAAAATAGAAGTGGTAAAATTGAACAAAAGGTTATGTATAACATCCAAATAAACCCCCCAAATGTTCACCAAAAGTAAGACCAACAGTATGATGTCTGGATACTGTTTACAATCGGAATATTAGGACAGCTGATAACTCTGCATTATGATTTAAGAAATGCAGAATATTCAGGTGCCTTGTATCATATCTGAAATTTCATAACAGTTTCTCTGAAATGGATATGGATACTGCATAAAAGCAGTGGTGTCTACTAATTAATGAAACATACTATATTAAAACTGTAGTTTGCAAAGGCTAAAATATAAATGGCAAATGCATGCTGTATGTGAAGCATAGTGATCTCATAATATTGCAAATCTGGTTAATTCTTAATAAGATTTGCTTTTCAGAATTTGAAATAAAGCATCCGTATACCTGCAGGAAGGTCCTTAAAGAGGCTATACGTACATTTTAATTCAGGAAGAGAATAGTGAAGTGAGTGCACTATTCTTTTGGATTTCTACAACAGATTAGGTGGATCATATACTATTCAGTATATAAATGTTTTTGAGACATAGCTTTAAGTTTACCTATATAAGATGTGAGAATGTTGAAAAATACAATTACCTCTCCTCATGCATATGTAGGATTCAATCACTGGTATGTGCATCACTGAAGGGTCTGCACTATGTGGATGAAGGAAAATAAGCTAATATTATGAGAGTATTATTGAGTGTACTGTGCAAAGAATGCAAACTATAGTGTGGCGCTTAGAATTGTTGTATAGTTAACTCTGTGTTAAGGCAGCACAGCCCACAAGTTCCAACCTCCCCAGCACAAAAGCACCAAACTCTGCATATGTATAACGATGGAGCAAGAGAACATTGGGCAACTCTGTTACCTACAAATGTTATTAGCTCCTCACAACTGAACTCAATTAGAAGCAGAAATGCAATTCAGTGCAAAAGAAAAAAAAATCACAGTTATACACATACAGCTCATAGAAATCATGAAGTCTAGGCCATGTGTAGCATTACCAAACAGTACCAAAAACAGTGTTTAAAAGCCAAATACGTGGGAAGGAAATATAATGGCTAAGTAAATAAAGGATGAAAATGATAGGCAATACTCAGTAGAAATTAAGTATACCAAAGACACTGTTGAACAGCACAGTAAGTGTGTGTGTGTGTGTGTGTGTGTGTGTGTGTGTGTGTGTGTGTGTGTGTGTGTGTGTGTGTGTGTGTGTTTGTGTGTGTTGGAGTGGGAGTAGTATACCTACCTTTCCCATTTATCAGAAAGGATAAAAATATCACATGCTGTCAGTGCATACAAGAAGATAAGCAGCCACAAAGGCACTGCTGAAAAGTCTAGTAAGTGGGAGGTAATATAGTTGCTATTGTTCCCATCAACTGGTGTAACACAACATTTTAAGGAAAAACTTAATGGAGGTCCTGAAACAGCCACTGATCCTACTATGATTAACGTAGTGAACAGTCAACCCTGAATATTAAGCACAATATTGTGTTCACCCAATTGTAAGTGTGTTTCTAAATAATCAGACAATGCAAGTCTGTTGTTGCATTACCTTTAAGTGCATTGTTAAAATATACAGTGTGGTAGTAAGTTCATTCACAGTAAAATGTACATGATGCATTTACCTTAGATGCCACTTAGGAGACTCAGGTCTTCAACATTAGGACCATAAATGAAAATGATGAACATGTTCCACCGAGGACAGGGGTTATAATAATACACTGTAGTTCTCGCTCTCTAAATTTTACATCTAAGCAACTTCATTTAGAATTTGTTATACAATGGTGTGCAATGGAGTATTACAATTATCCAAAATATCTATAAAAATTAATAATTATGAGCTATTGCCCAAAAATGACCCGGAGAGCTATCATCCAGTGACAAATCATGCATATTGATATTCACCAGTCTGGGATATCAAAGAATCTAAGCCAAATAATTTGCTATCTTGGTTAATTAAACATGACTCAACACTAAACTTTTAAAAACAAAGGTTAATTCTATATAGGAAAAACAAACCAAGAAGAAACTTCACAGTGTGGAGGGTGTGATGTTCACCTCCTGAATTATGTTAAGCACCTAGTTCATTAATAAAAATCAAACTGTAAAAATCATGCTACAAAATAATAAAATTGAAAGTAGTAAGTAGTCCACACTTGAGTTAAAAATGGAAGGTAGTCCAAAGTTGACTTAAAAATGGTGCAGACGCCATACCAAGAAAATCAAAAACACCAACTTAGAAATCAGATGAACCAAACCTCGGAGTGCTCCACAAACTACTGAAACACCAATTACAGTGCTTAAATCATCCACTGTTGAACCAGGCAGCAAGCAAAACGACAAATACGACGCAACTAGTAATCCAGAACTGTGTTTTATTAAAGCGCTTTTCGTTTGCTGCATTTGCAAACTTCTTCAGAATAAACTCACACTCCATTCCTACCAATTTATACAAAAATC
This sequence comes from Protopterus annectens, assembly GCF_019279795.1. Taxonomy (NCBI): domain Eukaryota; kingdom Metazoa; phylum Chordata; order Ceratodontiformes; family Protopteridae; genus Protopterus; species Protopterus annectens. The sequence continues at coordinate 934,158,924 of NC_056739.1, read as the reverse complement.
TTAATTGAATAATTAACCTGACTCATTAGTCAGTACACAACTTTAAAAACACAGTAGCTTAAAAGTGCCAATTCAAAAACTCTACATTACATTGTAAGACAATATACATGAATTAGATAGAGTAACTTCATTAAATATATAACCTAGTGCTTCTTAGAATACAATCTCCATTATTATTTATTAAAATCATACAAATATGGAAAATAAAAAAGAATAAAATAGGGGTTACACTTAATGTGGGAAAACAAAAACATGTGTATACTGAGTATATATGTATCACCCATATTTATATATGGAATATTGTGAATCACTATACTGTGTAATACTCCATGTTTGTATATATAAAAAAAACATTATTGAATAAATGAATTTCAAATTTCATACAGCTATGAAGAACTAGTGTGTTTTTACTAGTGTGTTTTTTTGATCATTAAATTAAATGTAATGTGGCATTATAGGGAAGTCTATCTCTTTAAACTTAACATACTAAGAAGGCAACCGATAGAACATGCCTCATTTAAACCAGGGGGATGATAGGATGCCAGCCTAATTTGCCAATGAAGTTCTAGGACTAATAGTTTTAATGCAGAAGGGCCCCCTCGGATATCATTGGAAACTTGATCAATCCCAATAAATTTAAATTGATGGTTAGGGTATTCTGAAACATGTTTAGCCAATGCATTTGTAGACTTACACTTCCTGATGGCATACTGGTGCTCATAAATTCTTTCTTTAAACTTACGTTCAGTTTTCCCTACATAATGGGCAGAACAATTTTGGCATTGGGCTAAATATACTATCATCTTTGAGTTACATGTAAGTCTGTGCTTAAGTTTAAATTCACCCTTATTGATGTAAAATCTATTAGATTCCATAATGAAATGACAGTAGTTACAGTTGTGACATCTAAACATCCCTGGAGTTCTAACTGACAGATGTTTCATCTCGAACCAAGATTTAAGGTTCCTACCTTTTTTATAAGCTACTGAAGGTAATGGGCCTAGCTTAGTTGATACTGTCGAGTCTACTGTGAATAACTGCCAGTTTTTCTGAATAATGAACCACAGGTGGCACTATCCACTGCGAATGTGGTAATGAATCTAGGAGTATCCACCGTGTCAACTCTACCAGCATCCACATGAATCTGAACGCTTACTGGGCTTGAAAGTGGCGACGCGCTCTCCCTTTCTCTCACTTGAAGTAATGGCACATAAATATTGCTATTCCTTTTAATAGTGATCTCATCTATAAGCTCCTCAACAAGGCAGTTGGGATATCCTCTACTTATAAACATTGATTTAAGTGTATTGCATTCCGCTATGAACTCTTCATCTTTACTAATGATTCTTGCTGCTTTAACAAGCTGCCCTTTCACTACTGCACGCTTTTGTGTATAAGGGTGACAACTTGTGAAATGTAGTAAAGTGTTAGAGTATAACGGTTTCCTGTATATCTTGGATGTAAAGCAAGACAAATTCTCATCTTTAGTTAGAAGAATGTCAAGATACGCTATCTCATTGTTACTGAAGGTTGAAGTGAATACCAAGAAGTCAGTGGAATTATTCAAAAAATCAATAAATGAAATAGCATGTGCTTCACTCCCGTTAAAAAGGATAAAGATATCATCCAAGTAACGAGTGTAGTACACCAACTGATCAGAAAGAGAAGGGTTGTTGAGAATGAAAAGATGTTCCCACTGGGCCATAACTAAATTGGCCACACTGGCTCCGTATGGTGAGCCCATCCCAACACCAACCGTCTGCGAGTAGTAGTTGTCACCAAACATGAAAAAGTTCTTGGATAATGTTAAATCAAGTAATTCTGCTACTAATGAGATGTCATGACTGTTGCCTCCTCTAGCTCTTAGCCTGTCACAAACCCATTCAATTGCTGTTTCCAGAGGGATGCAGGTATATAAATCTTTGACGTCAACTGTAAGGAGATTGTGATGCTGTTCAAATCTCAGTTCATTAATTTTGGAAAGGAAAGTCCATGAATCTTTGCAGATCTGAGACTCAAAAGGGATGTACTTCTGTAATATATGATCCACAACCTTTGCACAGGCGTAGGTTGGTGATCCACGACTGTCAATGAGTGGACGCATGGGGGGATCAATAACGTTCTTATGTATTTTTGGTATTCCAAATAAATACGGAATCCTAGGGTGTAACGTAATCATGTAGTTGTACTGGTCTTGATTAATCCTCCCTTCTATGTACATCTCTTCTAAGTGATCTTTGATCGTCGTATACGCTTTATTGATTTCATTCTTAGAACTCAAATTATAAGCAGAAGTGTCTAACACCAATGACATACGATCAAAGTAATCACTATTGTCAAAGATCACAACTCCTCCACCCTTATCTGGTTTGCATATACGCAAGTTATTCATTTGGAGAATCCGAATGTTTTCAATTTCTTTTCTATTGCTATGTGGAATGGTGTCACTACGGTTCTTAATGTGCCTCCTGATATCAAGTTCACACATTAGTTCAAACATAGCTAAAAGAGGATGAAGGGGGGGATTGAAAGTACTAGGAATATGTAACTGGTTAATATCACCCAAGTATGCTCCCCCTCCCATCATTAACCTAAAGTTAAGTTTCCGCGTGAAAGTTTTAACATCAATTAAAGCTTTAACCAAATCAATATGATGGTGAGGAACATATGTTAAGCCTTTAGCCATTAAGTCGGCCATTTCAATAGATATATCAACATTTGAAAAATTATACACTTTAAAATCACCCAGTGAGTTAGTGATAATAGTAGGTTCTTGGTGTATATTGGCATCACTTGAATCTAATTCCTCACTAACAGGTGAAAATTCTTGATTACTACTTGGACTTAGAATCGATGTTAGCGATTGTTCCTCAATGGGTTGGGATGGTTCTGCCATTGGCGTTGTGCTTTTGGTCTTGCTCCTAAAAAAGTGCCTTGAGCATTGTAATTGTAGTAACTGTTAGTGTTGTTCCTGTTCTGCAGTCTTTCACTCCTACATAACTCATTAGGGGGCTCAACTCTCTCATTTCCTTGTACCTCATTCTGGTTAGCACCTACATTTATGTTAAGGCAGGACGTATCACTAAGGGCATTACTTACATTAGGTTGGTTAGAAATGGATCCATTATTATGTGTTGGAACATTTCCCCTCCAAACCTGACCAGGTGGAGGTTTTGGATACGCTGTCCCTTCCTTGTATGCCTTAGAGTCCCTGTCAAGTTTCTTAGATTTAACAGTTTGCAATTTTACCAAATGTTCATCAATATTCTTGAACAGTTTAACATATTCAAACCTGCAACTGTCAAACATTACATCAGCTTTGATTATATTATCCAATGCAGTTGCTTCACCATTCAATTCATCTATTTGCAGTGCATAATGTTTACTCATGAGATTTAACAATTCAAATCCGTGTCTATCATACATACAAATCAGTTCCGAATGGAACACTGAATTAGCAATTAGGCCAGTAGGATATTTTGTTTTCCCACATTAAGTGTAACCCCTATTTTATTCTTTTTTATTTTCCATATTTGTATGATTTTAATAAATAATAATGGAGATTGTATTCTAAGAAGCACTAGGTTATATATTTAATGAAGTTACTCTATCTAATTCATGTATATTGTCTTACAATGTAATGTAGAGTTTTTGAATTGGCACTTTTAAGCTACTGTGTTTTTAAAGTTGTGTACTGACTAATGAGTCAGGTTAATTATTCAATTAAGATTTTTGTATAAATTGGTAGGAATGGAGTATGAGTTTATTCTGAAGAAGTTTGCAAATGCAGCAAATGAAAAGCGCTTTAATAAAACTCAGTTCTGGATTACTAGTTGCGTCGTATTTGTCATTTTGCTTGCTGCCTGGTTCAACAGTGGATGATTTAAGCACTGTAATTGGTGTTTCAGTAGTTTGTGGAGCAGTCCAAGGTTTGGTTCATCTGATTTCTAAGTTGACTTAAAAATGGAATATCCTTTATTGAAACACAAACAACTGATTCCAGTTGATTATAATGAAAAGCATCAAAAACATTCCTTATTTATATATAATCAGATTATTTGGAGCAAGGGAGTAGTTACAGAGGGTGGTTCTGTTAAGAGCAATAAAAGCATTAAAATCATTCCTTTAACCAAGTCCCCTTTCCCCTTAACACCACAGTGTAATCAGAGACTGTGCTAACTAAAACTGAAACTAAAAAGCTAGAGACAAATTACAATATAAGGCAAACATATCAACACTTTATATAGGCTAATCAAATAATCCAAACTATATTAATTAAGAAACTAACTAACCAATAAAATGATTAGCTGACTAACAAAAAGATCTACCACTAGACATCTATCAGAATAAATATTAATAAAAATAAACTAAGCCACTTTTAACAAAGATCACTTTTGTATCAATAAACACTTCATCAGGTTTGTGTGTGTCAATAACAAATTATAAAATGAATGCACACGTGTATAAATCTGCAAGTGAAAACTTAAGTAGGACAAAAACCAAAACTATAATTGCTAAGGTGGAAATACAGTGATAAATGTTAAAAAATAAAGCAATAATGCTATGGGTATCTGTTAAAGTGTGCCATCTAACTAGGAAAACACTTAGTCTGAATGTCTAACAGTGCACTCAGGAAAAGTGTCCTATTTGAAAACCAATGTACTCATATATTGAGCCATCAGAAATATACCATATAGACCAGCTGAACCATGTGCTTTTTATACTTACAAGTATGTGCAAAACAAAGTTATTTTTATAAATTAATAAATTAAAAAACTCTCATGAAGTTAATCCTGTGCAAATACCCCTAGCATTAACAGGACCAAACAAATGGTTCTAAAGTGAAATAATGCAACTAATCACCCTGTTTCGAAGTGAAATAATGTAACTAGTCACCCTGTTTGGAAACTAAATCTGTAAAACCAGAAGGGCTGATGGAAAAATAATGTGGCTTGTGTATATAATATGTTACATATGTTTTAAGTTTTATAACCAAGGTTTACCAAAATAGAAAACAGAGCCATCAAACCACGTAATCCCAGTCAGAAAATAAGGCAACTTCTATATAAGACACTTAGCAAACTATCTCCTGAATTGTATGAGGCTAATAGTGTGACCTAAAATTATAAAGAATACAATTATCTAACATAGAAATTAACATTAAATCTTCCCAATAAGTAGGAAAGACTGTTAAGAATTTTAAAATCAGTTAGAAATGTAAGAATGTTTAACAGATAAGTCATGCTAATATATATATATATATATATATATATATATATATATATATATATATATATATATATAGATATAGATATAGATATATATATATATATTGTGAAATCTATGAACAGTAGTTCTTCTTTACCCTTTCTTGAAACTTTGTTTTACTTCCTTAGTTATGTGTAATCCATTTACCCCATCCGTGATCTCTATAATGCAAACAACTGGCTACAGTCTACAGATTTCTAAATACTGAGAATGTTTCCCACCACCAATCATTTCATCCATGGATTCCCTCATGAAATGAAAGCTACCACATCAGATAAATGATAAAATTTGTAAAGGGAATCTTTTCCAGAATGCAGTTGTCAAATCAAACTTACCTTTGTTGCAAAATGTTGCAGCCCTAGACATCTACAAAGACTAATGGAATGAGATAAAGAAGTTTTTGGAGAAGGAACGTGTGGTGGCTTTTCGTTGGGTTGGTTCCAGTGTTACAAGTATATAATTTTCAACAATTTGGGTTTGCTTTTCATCTCCTTATTGGCATCGACTACATCTTGCTGTTTAACAACAGGTTTGCTGTATATTCTCGGTTACTAATGGAATGAGTCTCATAATCAAGATTCAGTGGCCTGCCTTCCATCTTCACCCTAGATTATTTATACCTTCACTCATCTCCAGGGGTTGGTTTAGAAATTCCCATTATTAATGCACCATTCTCCTCCCCCTCCTCCTTCAGCCATGCATTGTGGGTAACAGTGTTGTCAGAAGAAAAGAAACCTTACTTGGATATGTGCACTCCACCCAAGTTCAAAGATGATGTCATGAGCAAACTAAACTTAGCACATTTTCATAAGCATGTTGAAATGTAAATGATAAATCCTCATGAATGAAATGAGCTGTATCTTGGCATGCATAAAGCCGAAATAAAGAAAGAACTTGGGCACTTGTATCTTTCCTCTAGTTCACAGATGCCATAGTCATTTTCAGTGGCTGCACCTCCTCAAAAACATGCCTAATACAGAAGTTCTGTACAAGCACTAAACATTTATTTTATCAGCTGTAATAAGAAAAAGTAAACCCATATGGGGAATAAAAGAAGGAAAAAAAAAAAGATATAAGAAAAGAGCTCAAGTATGCATATCCTAGAGCTGTGTTCCATGTAGCAGCCAACGTAGCCTTAGTGAGTGATATGGTCTGTGTGGGTCTATATGACACTATTCACTATAGTGAATGCTATTTAGTCGATCCGATACTGTCAAAATGGCAAAATAGCAAAGTCAGGGAACATCGAATTTTTTTCCCAGGGAAAAAATTTGGTGGGCCGTCTTCGGGACTTTGCCATTTCCTCCACTATGGTGTGATCTCGGATTTGGTATATTTAAGTAGGGGTGGTGTGGGCAAAGCTCCCCACTTAAATTTGTGTTTAAGTTTATTTATTTTTTTTTATGGAGCAGCAAATTTTTTCCCTGGGAAAAAATTTGCTGTTCCGTTTGTTCGATATTTTGTTGTTTCGATATTATCGGTACAATGAAATAGCGTTCGCTATTTACATTGTACGATAATATGATATAGATGTGGTCTGTGTTGCATACTAAATGCACGCTACCTTTCAGGGATGACTGCATGTCTCTCCAGTTCTAAACCATAGCTGGTCTTTGGCATAGGTCAACTAGGCAGATGCCTAAGGTGCCACTGTAGCAGTGGCACTTTAATAGTATTTATTTACTTTTTGTAGTGAAGAAATAGTTTCTTTGCTACAAAAAATAAATACCAGAAAAGTGCTCCTGCTAGAGCAGGGAGAAAGGATCCCTAGGGAGGTAGTCCTATAGTTTTTGTCTTTCTATTTGTTGGCCTTCTGCTCTACAGGCCTTGACCTCCAAAGACAGTGAAGCGATGGTGTGGGGTAAGTGTGTGTGCATATATATGTATAGGTGTGTGTGTGTGTGTGTGTGTGTGTGTGTGTGTGTGTGTGTGTGTGTATATATATATATATATATATATATATATATATATATATTTTTTTTTTAATAAAAATATATACATTTTTTATTATTACTGTCACACAAGCAGATCTTTTGGATGGTTGGGGGCTGGTTAGTCATCAGCTGTCCCTGATTTTGCAGGACATACCTGTTTTACCACATACAGTAGACATTTCAATTTCACACTCCATAGCCTTCAGAAAATGTATGCTAATTTAAAACCTGTTCTAGCAATTTTCTAAGTTTATAAGAACAATATTTAAAGTCTGATCCCTAATTTTGCCCCCCTCCAAGTGTTGTTGACATTGTCCAGGTTTCTTGTGGTAAGAGATTGAGGCATGTCACGCCAATATTTTTTTATCCTGGTAAACTACTGAGGATTACAGTCATTCAAAGTGCTGGACATTGCAGTAATGTGGTTCTATCCAGAAAATGGCAATGCAGAATCTGTTGTTCTACATAAAAATGGTGTACAGTCTTTCAGGGGAATATGACCAATGTCTGCTTTATGCTCATTACTCTGAGTTTGCAGGATTACTGTGATTTGTGTGAGGCAACTTGGAATACTTCAATGTGCAGTTACTGTTTCCATGGAACAATGCTGAAATGCAGTCAATGGATGTCATGTTTAATTACAACTGCTGGAGGGAGGTGAGAGCTTTTTGTAGAAAGTAACTCACCCTCTTGCTTACTTGGTTTAAAGTTTCACTGTCTGGCTTTGCTGGACTGTTGTGCATTTGCAGGATTACTGACATTTTTGTGAAGCAGCTTGTAATACTTTAATGTGTAGCTAATGCTTTCATGGAACAAAGCTGAAATACAAGGCATAACTTACTTTAAACATCCCACAACATTTTCTCACAGGTTTAGAAGTGACTTTGAATGACTGATGGCGAGAGAGGAATGCCCATATGCGGCAAGGGGACTGCTGCAATCACCAGGTGTACAATTTGAGCTGTTTCTAGTTCCCCTGTTTTAAGCATTACGGACGTGGGATGGGAGGAGCAGGGGTTATAGCAGCCCCCTGATGGATGGTACCTCTCTTTATACAAAAGTAATTGAGGATGTGACTGATTAACTGACTAGAGGGTGGAGGTGGGGTTTGCTACTGCACAACTTGTGGGGTGTTAAAAATAAGCTTTGTCAATCGCAATACATGGCTATGTTTTTTTTGGTATAATTGCAGATGAAGGGCTCTTTACAGAAAGTAACTTCCCCGGGATCGAAACTTTAGGTAATCGAATACCTAAAGACCGACACCTAAACAGTGAAAGCTTTAAATAATGAATGGTCACTTCTACAAATTCTTTTGTAGGGAAAGAATTAACTTGGCCGTTATCATGAATCTGCCCTTTTCTCCACTGTAGAGTGATCAGAGTTGATTTATTTAGTTAGGAGGGATGTGGGGGGCACAGCCCCCCACATTGGGGAGGTATCGGAGAGAAGCCCCCCCACTCGATTAGGATTTGATTTTTTTTTTCTCCAGCCAAGCAAATTCTTTCCCTATGAAAGAATTTGCATTAGTGGCCATTCAATGTTTACAGCTTTCGCTGTTTAGGTGTCGAGCTTTAGGTATTCGATTACCTAAAGCTTTGACTTTATAATGTAAACCCAACTTACCCTCTTGTTTTCTAATTTATGAAATCACTTTCTACTTTTGCAGAATTAGTGTGCATCTACATTGTCTGAAGCAACTTTGAATACTTTAATATGTGGCTACTCTTTGCATGGAAGGTTCTGAACAGATAAAAATGTGTATGTATATTTTAGACATATTTTATAATTTCTGTCTTATACATATAGGTTCTGTTTTTATATATATATATATATATATATATATATATATATATATATATATATATATATATATATATATATATATATATATATATATATATATATTTATTTAAACGTTTTTTACATTATTTATATACTTTTATATATGTACATTAAGTATTTTTGCATTATCTGGATATGCTCTTGTGCTTTTATATATGTCTAGGGTATGTGTCTTTTTTAAAGTTTTTAAAGGTCTTAACTGATTTTAATTGATTTAATGAGGTAGGGTGTGTTCTTTTGTATATATTGGATTGTATGTTGTTTATTATTTTGTCTGAAGAAGTTTGGTGATAGCTACCAAACGAAAGCGCTTACCTTGGATTGATTGTCTGTATTAAAGTTTGTACTTCTTTTGGATTCTAGTCTATGTGGCAGTTTTTTTCAGTTTTTGCATGGAAGTTGACAGAGCTGGAATGCAATATAAGGAGATCAGTTTCTTTTAACAGACAGCTTCAAACCTCACTCAGCAGTTATAACTACTTTTGTATGCATTTCACACTATTTGGCTTTCTGGATTAGTGTGCACTTGTGTGAAGAGTGACAGACTACTGCACTGGCATATGACATGCACAGACAAAGTAGCTGTAATTGTTAGGGCTGTCTGTAGAGGAAAATGACTAACTGCCTCCTGTTGCTTGCTCTTTATTCTGGCTTTGCAGGACTAATGTGAAACATGTGAAACAATTTGGAATACTGACTACATTGCAACGCCATCCTCTTCTGTCACACTCAGATGTCTGAATTGTACACAGAAGAGGCTATAGCTGCCTTTTAGTGGCAGAGACTTTCTGGATGAAACTAAATGACTAAATGACCCATTTGTAATTTTCTCAGTTTAAGTTCTCTGTCAAAATAATAAGGTATACAGTGCATCACAGAAAATCCAGATCTTCAAAGCTTCTGGGGACTTGTGGCCCCCATGCACCAAGGTTTTTTAAAGGAGATTTTCACACAAGCTTAGTAACAATGTTTGCCCTGAGCCCTGCCTTGTCTAAAACGCCCTGTTCAGAGGTGTACGCAAAAGGTTAATGTAGCTTGTTTGGGGAGCTGGGGATGCTGTCATTATTTTGTCAACCTCATTAGTTCTATTTAAGTGAATACATTTATTAATTTGTATAATTTACCATTATGTTTTTCCCTCTTTGTTTCCTGACTCATATTTGTTCTGTTTAATGTTTTCTTTGCTGGGATTCATGTGATATACCTTCATCAGTTTATTTCTTTAATTTTCCTCCCAAATCACAGAGGTCACTATTTTTATGCTAGGCTTTGGACAGCATGGTTATTATTTTCTTTAACTTTCCTCACAAACATTAGAGGGGTACACTGAGGGTCAACTAAGCTTTAACAGCAACAGTGTACAGTCTAAAGATAACATGTTCGAAACATTACTGTAATTTTTTTTTTTTTTTTGCTTTTCTCACAATCAAACATCAGATGCATACATAGGTTCCTGTCTTTTGTGGGAGGGTAGAAAAGGCATTACATTTATCTATGGCTGACAGCAAATATGTTTTGGTTGTTCAGTTTTGTATATGCTTGACATTAGTGGGGTACACAGAAGGTGGTTGTCTTTTGGAGAAAGGGTTGAGGAGGAATGTTTTGTGTGTGTGTATGTGTGTGTGTGTGTGTGTGTGTGTGTGTGTGTGTGTGTGTGTGTGTGTACATGTATATATATATATATATATATATATATATATATATATATATATATGTATATATATATATATATATATATATATATATATATATATATATATATATATATATATATATATATATATATATATATATATATATATACATATATATATATATATATATATATATATATATATATATATATCTATATATACATACATATATAGTTACATTTGAAAACATCAAACTGCTGAAATATCGAAGACCATATGGTCGAGACAATATGATCGATATTTCAGAAGATCGATCTTTTCAAATTGTAAAAAAGAAAAAAACAAGACGACGTTAGTGCAGTCTTCGATATTTCAGCAGTTCGATGTTTTCAAATGTAACCATATGTATGTATGTATGTATATATATATATATATATATATATATATATATAGAGAGAGAGAGAGAGAGAGAGAGAGAGAGAGAGATAAATAAATAAATTATAGATGGATAGATAGATAATCAGCAGCAACTTCAAATATATGATACTGGCCATTTGATCCTTAATTTTTATCCCAATTTAACACCAGATTGGGATACACAGAAAGTAACTACATTTTTTAAGGTGGTGTAGGAAGGCAAGTACTATTTCAAGATATAATTTACTGAATGTATCACTGCATCCATTTGTCTTCTATTTTTATTGTGCACTGTCATTTGGTTAACTTAGAGCATTAATATTTGAATAACAAAAAAGTAAGACTGAATTTCTTTCTTTATGGATAATTTTTATGTTTTCATTGAATCAAAAGGTTGGAAAAAAGCGCTAAAAGAGACCTCAGAGCATTTGTAACTCCATGCCTTCTGGGTGGCTAGAGGCCACTATACCACAAGCTTAATTTAGTTATTACAGTGGCATTTTTTTTCAGTAAACATGTGTTAAAATGATTCCAGGAAACCATGTTTGAAGAACAATACTGAATGCCTTCTCTTAATCATGATTTTTGTTCAGGTCATCACTGGATGAAAAGGTTGTTTAAAACTATAAAATGCACCTCAACCTTAGCTGAATGCAGCTGTTTTATGCACAGTTGGCTAGAGCAACCTTGCCTAGTTAAAATGTATAGAATGAAAACAGGAAAATGGAAGAGTAAGAAAATTTGAGAAAAAAGGAAGTAAAAAGTAATCTGAGTGGTGTAGGTAGACCATAATGGGGTGCACTTGGTGGATTTGGGGTTTACCATGGAGCCTTTTCACCCAGAGCATCAATTGACAAAAGGCTGGCCATGCTCTCAACAAGTAGGAAGCTTTCAATGGCGCCAGCATGAAAACGGATTCTAAAAACTGAATATATGGCTCAGAGGAATGTACATCTGATTGATAGCCAAGTTGCCAGAGTTTGATTAGCTCATTTATTAAAGATGCCATAAGAGAATGACAGTGAATGAGAATTGTTGGCATGCTCAAACTAGGAAGAGGGATGTAGTAGTGTATCACACCTATGGACACCTAGCAGTAACACAAGGTATTACACCTGAAGGTGTGAGCTTACTAACTATATGCTGCCAATACTACAAGCATGCATGCATGCCTCCAGTTTTGCTAGCCTGTGTAACTAATTTATCACTGTTTCTGCATTTTCTGTGTGTTTCTACCAAAAAAACAAAAAAAACAAAAAAATAATCCTAATTTTCCCGCCTCTCCTCGACTAGTTTATACCAGTTTATAGGCATTGCTGTATTCTGGGCTGTGGTGTAGGTCCTGTGTTGTCCATTACCTTACTTGGATAGAAGGAAGTTTCTTTGCTCACCAGGGGGAGTGGGGAGCCTTGAGCAGCCTACCTGTCCTTGGGGGAAGTGACCTCAGCACAAGAAGCTGTAGTAATTGGTTGTTTTGGACCATTTCTAGCTCTTTTGTAGTTCACTGTTTAAAATCCGTGTTTGCACGGCTCTGCGTGATTGTGCGCATAGCGCAGCGCCGGTTAAACAAGGTTAAACTTCTTCTGGCTCTGCCAAGTCTGCTCTTCAAATTTTCCCTTAAGGAAGCTCTACTCTTAGTATAACCAGACTACTCACTATATTATAAGCCTAGCACTTGTTCTCAATACTTCTCTACTAAGTAAGCACTCTCGTATTAAGTAAAGCACTACATCTACTTACCACCCCTGTGAATATCCACTTCCCTTAAAGGTACAGCACTCCCTTATACTGTTCTAGTATGTTGAGTGGTAGATTACTGGCGTCGTCTCCAATTCAGCTGGTCAATCTGGGTATCTTGAGACAATGCTACAATTGTCTCATGTACACAGACAACCCTCTCCTCCTCCCAACAAACACAAATACATGTGAGAGATGCAACTATATAGCCAAACTGGAGGCTGAACTCTCTCAACTCAGGGCTGGCATGACCAGACAGGAGGAGATGGCAACCACACACACACCAATCCCAGTCCCTCATAGACCTACCACAACTGCAAACCAAACACATAAAAACACAAAGACATACTTGGAGGCTCTAATAAAAAACTTACCAAAACAACAGAGGCTCCCAAAGCAGACATCCAAAAATCCACCACCTCAAAACAAAACACATGCAACACATACTTCAATAAATCAGTGTGTCAACCAATCACAGCCCTTAAGGCCAAACACCTTGCCTGATACACTAGTAATAGGTGACTCTATAGTCAGACACACTGATGTCCCGCTGACCGGGCTGAACAAGGAGAAGGTGACTGTGAGCTGTCTATCGGGAGCTAGGATCCGCCACATAACACACGCACTCAAGTCACTCCAAAGCAAGTACAAATATGACTCCGTCATTGTCCATGCTGGTATGAATGACCTGAGACGTACCTCCCTGGACTACATGAAAAGAGACATAGAGGAGCTCTCTGATTATGTAGCCCAGGCTGGTATGACCCTGACCCTGAGCAGCATCTTGCCCTCACCAAGAATGATACCACAATACAAAGACAAGATGATCAGCTTTAACGATTGGCTCAAGTACTGGTGTCATTCTAAGGGGATCCAATGTCTGTCTGCCTGGGATGACATGTTGGACAAGCCACGCTGCTTCGCAAGGGATGGCTTACACCTGTCACCACTGGGCTTCCGGATATTGGCTAAGGCTCTTGCCACCCCCATAGTGCCTTTTTTAGGCAAGGCTCAAAAGACAAACCCACCTCCTTAGAAAACAAAAATGGAAAAAACTAAGGGTAATGCTGCTCAACGCCAGAAGTCTAAATCTCAAGATGCAGGCACTTGATGCACTCCTCAGCATGGAGAACATCGATGTCTGTGCAGTAACTGAAACCTGGTTCAAGGCTCCAGAGAGCACCCCAGCGCTACCAGGCTATACCTCGTATCATGCTTTTCGGCCCCAAAACCCAGGCCGAACCACAAAGTCTAAATCTCAAGATGCAGGCACTTGATGCACTCCTCAGCATGGAGAACATCGACGTCTGTGCAGTAACTGAAACCTGGTTCAAGGCTCCAGAGAGCACCCCAGCGCTACCAGGCTATACCTCGTATCATGCTTTTCGGCCCCAAAACCCGGGCCGAACCACAAAGGGAGGGGAAGTGTCCATATTCATCAAGGACACCCACACCTCCAGGTTAGTAGCAACACATGAAGCATCAGAGACCATACAGGTGCAACTAACCATAGGCAAAACTGCTATACAACTGGTAGCATGTTACAGACCACCCTCCCAATCTCAAGAACCCCACTCAGCCTTCCTGAAGACATTGGACGATATGAATGTATCACAAAATACCATCATACTGGGAGACTTCAACTACCCAAACATAGATTGGGTACATTATTCTAGCCCTAATACCCTAGCCCAAAGGTTCCTGGAATTCATAAATTCAAATGCACTGGAACAACTAGTCACCTCTCCCACTAGGGGAGATAATATACTAGACCTGATCATTACAAACATGGGGACAAAATGCTCCACACTGGAAGTATACCCCTCACTAGTGAGATCTGACCACAAACTAATCACCCTAGATATACATATCCCACCTCCACCCCCAGCACAAAAGACCACAGTGAAAAACTTCTCAAAAGCAGACTTCACTCTTCTTAAGCCTGAGATGGTATCCTTTAAGCCCACTGTGCCAGTGGATACCACATCCCACAATGCCGAATCCTTCACAAATACTTTCTATGGACATCTCCAAGAATGCATGGATCATGCAATCCCAAACAAATCCAAGTCCATCTCCACCAAAGGTAAGCATCTTGTCTGGTGGACCTCAGCCATAAACAAATTGTATAACAAAAGAAGGAAGCTACTGCACGTCAGAGCAAAATCCCATGAAGGGAAGACATCTCTGATCAACATTAGCAGAAAACTACGTTCTGTCATAAAAACATCCAAGGCCAACTTTGAGAGAAAAATCGCTAAGGACACTAAAGATAACCACAAAGCCTTCTTCAGCTATGTTAGAAACCTGGGCAGAAACCCTCAAAGTTGGTTCACAACAACAAAAAATACACTGAACCCACAGATATTGTCAACATTCTGGCTGACAGGTTCAGTGCAAATTTCTCCCCTCCTTCATCCCCAAAAGAAGAAATACTTATCCCAGCTGAATGTAATCTCCCTGTCATCTCAGATGTCCAAGTGAGAACCGCCCTAAACAAAGCAAAAAACACAGCATCAATGGGACCTGACGGTATCCCGGGTTGCGTGTTACGTGAACTCCAAGAGGAGCTAAACCCACACATAAAAATGCTATTTAACCTTAGCCTTACTTCGGGATATGTACCTGAACACTGGCATACAGCAACAGTGGTCCCACTCCACAAGGAGGGTGCCTCTACAGACCCTGGAAACTACCACCCCATAAGCTTAACCAGCCTGGTCTGCAAAGCTATGGAAAGAATCATTATGGAACTCATAAACAGAGACATAGGGGACCTACAGACACTTGACCCCACCCAGTTTGGCTTTGTAAAGGGCAGATCCTGCCTTTTAAACCTGGTTGACTTTTTCGAAACAGTCACTAGAGCCATTGATGAGGGCAAAGCAGTCCATACAGCATACCTGGACTTGGCTAAGGCCTTCGACACAATACCCCACTCAGGCATCATAGATAAGCTCAACAGCTTAAAAGTAAACCCTTATGTCACTAGATGGGTTGCAAACTGGCTAAAGGACAGAACCCATAAAGTTAAAATCGCTGGAGCAATGTCAGACTCAAAGCCAGTCACAAGTGGTGTCCCACAGGGATCTGTCCTGGGACCCCTCTTGTTCGGCATTTATTTCTCATATGTTAAAGCAAACATGGGAGGGCTGTGGCTGACAAAGTTCGCAGATGACTGCAAACTATGTGCCATAGTCGATACACCAGCAGACACACACATCCTACAAAAAGGCCTCACAGAAACGGACAGCTGGTGCCGGAGTCACGGCCTTAAACTAAATGCCAAAAAATGTATAGTCATCCCCTTTGGGAAAAACAAAGTACCCACAAATTATCACATAGACAGCAACCCACTGAGTATGGAAAAAGTAATCAGAGACCTAGGGACCCAAGTCGACAGCGACCTCTCATTTGACACCCACGTTGCCAAAGTGGTTAGAAAAACATTCTACCTTGCACACCTCATCATGAAGGGATTCACATCCAGATCCAAGGATGTCATTGTACCCCTATATTCCTCCCTCATCAGACCCATGATTGAGTACAATGCCCCATTTGGTATGTACCTCACCCGGCATTTGCAACAGCTGGAGAGTCCACAAAAGTACCTCACCAAGAGGATCAAGGGTCTCCAACATATGTCTTATTCTGCCAGACTAAAGAAACTTCAGCTCTATTCAGTAGCATACCACCTACTCAGAGGTGATCTCTGCCTGACGTACAAGGCCATGTCCAATCAGGATCTGATGGACATGCTCCACCTCAAAAAATCGAAATCCATCAGGCCCACGAGAGCTAAAGACTTAAACCTCGGCACAAGTATGAATAGGACATGCTGGAGGGATAGATTCATAACCCAGAGGCCTCCCATGCTTTGGAACAAGATCCCAGTTCGTATTAGGCAGAGCCCCTCACTGACTCTCTTCAAGAGAAATCTTGATGAGTGGATGGGAGATCGTAAGTTTACCCCAGGGGTCACATCTGTGTCACTGCTAGACAGGGGCACAGTAAACTAATTATATTATATAAGGGGACCTTCATTGTGTCTACTAGACAGAGGCACAGTATTCTAAATTTATTCTGTACATTTTTTGTACCATTTCATGGGGTGGCAAAAGCCACATCACTATGGCTAGGCTTAAAAATGCCCCAGGGCATATAGCCTAGTACTATACTATGAAACTATGAAACTATGAAGTGAGGTATATTTTCAAATCAGGTAGAAAGCTATAATTCAGAATGCTTTTTACATGAAAGCCAAATTTAATAGACAAACTGAGCAGTGTTGCTTGCAGACAACTAAACCATTGTTCTATACTGTCATCTATGTGCAACAGATCATCCCTTACCATGGTACCATTTTTTTTTTACTGTAGCTATAAAACTATTACTGAGTCTTCCAGAATGACTTGAGCAAGGCACTGGGTACTAGCATGATGGGCACCCACAATGATCACCAAGAGAAAAGCACTCCACACGTACACAGACTCACACACATACACACACATATGCACACACACACACACACACACACACACACACACACACACACACACACACACACACACACACATGCACGCACACACACCCGCATGCACACACACACACACACACACACACACACACACACACACACACACACACACACACACACACAGATAGTCTGCAGATTGTATCTGTACTGTTATTCCTATCTGGAATATACTCAGGGTATTTTCAAGACCCAGAATGATTGCAGATATCAGTTTATTGAATCTGCATTTACCTGTTTCTGGTTTGCAGAAAAGAGCATGTTAACTAACGAGAACTTGTTCTTCCAAAAGCCATGCACCATATTTAGCTAAAACACCTGAAGTGAGTCATTGTTATACTATCATATGAATTTTGAAGTATTTATTATCACATTGAGCAAACGTATGTAGGAATCTCAATAGAGGAACAATTGGTGCTGACATTTCTTTGCCCCTTAAGTTTTCAGTCTAGTAAGCTTCTATATCTGTAAGGTTGTTGCTAGAACACAAGAAATATAACTTTTATTAAAGGCTGTGTGTGTGTCACATTAAACTTTGTCATGAATAAAGTGATACCTATTTAAGATAATGCAGTAATGGCTGACTGCAGACTGCTGAGTGATTAACATAACTGGTTATACTCTCGACTTTGGAGTGGAAATGCTTGCATTACTATTGTGTTTTTCTACAGATCCCTGATTATGATTTGCTCCTCCTTTTTCATTTCATTGAGAGCAGGGAATACTGAAATATTTTAGATTCCTTTTTAGCTAAAATAGATTATTTGGTGACATCTCATGCTTTCATTAACTTATTAAACTTTTAGTGGGGATGAACTTTACAGACACATGTTTATAATGCTAGCAGCTGAACTCTGAACTTGTTTCGAAGTGCTAAAGAATGCCTTTATGGTTTACTGTTGGTATTTTAAGGCTGTGCCTGTTTTGTTCCAAGACACTTATTTTCCAGTACACCAAGTTTGTAATGCTTCATAAGTTATGTCTATTGCATATCATTAAATTATAAGCATATGTTTGATTTTAAATATAAGCTTAATATAATTAATCGACTCTCAACCTTACTATAACAATGCTTTTATGGTAACTCTGTAAATTTATGTTCTGTAATTGTTACTGATTTTCCTTATTTTCACACTTGTACTGTAAATTCCCTGCATGATAGCTCAGTGGTTGGTGTTGGTAATCCCTACAGTAAGAAAAGATAATTACAGTCAATTACTGTTTCATTCTTTGAAAATGCCTAAATTTCACTTTAGGTCTGTAAATGAAGTTTAAATAACAAATAATAGGCAACTAGTGACATTTGTCAGTTAGGTGAAAAGACAGCAGTTGTATTAAACAAGTGATTGTTTTATGAAGACTGACACATCTGTAAAATATATATTTGAGCACAAGCTACAGTAAGCTAAAGGTGAATTAACTTGATAAAGCTTGAAGCAAAAACTCATCATTATTTTACAAATATTTTATCTGCAAATTCAAGGGGGAGTGATGAAATATAAAATTATGTATATGAAGATTTTAATATAAGTGTTTATCACAGTAATTGAAACATAAAGGTGATCTCTGCTTGACTTACAAAGCCATGTCTGACCCAGCTCTGTTAGAAATGCAACATCTAACGAAATCCCAATCCCTCCACACCATATGCTCCAGAGACCTCAACCTCATTTCCACAATCAACAAAACATGCTGGAGGGACAGGTTCATAACCCAGAGACTGCCCATGGTATGGAATAGACTTCCCATAACATGTCAAACAGAGCACCTTACTGGCCCTCTTTAAGAGAAATCTTGATGAGTGGATGGGAAATAGAAAATTCACCCCAGGATCACTCCAGTGGCTCTACTCCACAGAGACACTGGGAACTAAAGTCAGGTGGCTTGACACCAGGGTAATCCTATGGGCTAGGCTTGTAAAGGCCCCAGGGCCATTAGCCTAGTACACACTTATGAACCTATGAACCTATGATGGTTGAGAGAACATAACAGCTGCAACAGTTTTTCCATAGTCAAGCCAGCGCTATAAGGACAAGGAAATGATATGTAGGGAAATGAGACTGAGTGAAAACTTGAAGTATAAATAAAGTCATTTTTATATATTTGACTATTTATATCTGTTAAGTAGATTAGTAGTCTGGTCCAACAGCACATTTCAGCCATGCATCAACCACAAGGCAGAAAGGTATCATGTTATGTTATGTGCAGATAGAATCTCATGATATATAAAATGCACAAAAAACTGCAATCAAAAATGAGATACAAAGTCAGAATAGACTGGAACTGTCAATAATGTATTCACAGATTTTTTAAGTAGGCTTTACATTTACTTCCTTTCAATACAAAATGCTTGCATCACAGTTGTGAAAGCGTAATTGCTTGAGCAGGCTGATGGTTATATGCTGTTGCTCTCCCCATATAGAATTGAATTACTGTTGTACAGTATATATAATGTTTCTGTACTATCTCTGTGCTCACAGACAAATATCAGCAAAGGTATTTTATTAGTTGTCCAGTTGTACTCTAAGGAGTGGTAACCTTGCAGTGACAAAATAAAATGTGGCTAGAGGGCTGAAGTCCCCAAAATTGGAGGGGCAGGGGGTCTTACACTTTCCCATCCCTTTTTTCATTTTTTTTTACACTTTTGTGCATGTACTAAAGATCTGTACAGCTGGAAGTATGTATGTCTGTCTCAAGCATGTGTAGTTAGGACTTGAGGTTTAAGCAGTTTCTGCTATAAAATGATGATTTTTGGTAAAAAGGCTCAACAAGTAGTAATAGCACACATATAAATCTTAATAAACAATCCAAACAAATAAATTAAATAAACAAATGTTCAAAGTCTTGCTGAACCAGAGGACTATATGCATAGTACTGGAAACAGAAGTGCAAATCTGAGTTAAGAAATCCATGTTTATCTAATGTACAAAACTGATTTATCACAAGAATGTATAGACTCTGAGGTTTCTATCCTGTTGTACAGTCACATGAAGTTAAAAATCCATAGGGATTGAATGTTTTTAATTTCTTGTAAAAATGAATAGTTTATAATACAGGTAATCATTAGGAAGTTAATTCAAATCCTTAGCATTCAGATCAGTAAAACTTTCCTCACCTTAAAGGTTAGAGGTTACAACTGTGCTTACATAACATGGAAAGCCCATAAGTGCCCAAGAGTAGATTATAGGCACTGAGACAAGACAACTTGTTATAAGTGACACTGGTCAACAGCCAGTTTTACTAAGCTTATTATAATATCATAGTTACAGGATTTGTTGTGCCACCAGAGTAATATCAAGACATTAAGCTTCAGGTTTCAGCGGTGTAGAGATATTGCTATAGGACAAATATAGCAGAGCACTGCCTATTCTGATTACATAACAGGAAGTTAATCTTGTTTTAACCAAGTATCTAAGTTACGAAAATGAACATGACTACCATTGGAGAACAGTATCAATAGCTGAAATGAGCTCTTCTGTAGAAATAATCAAATACCATACGTCTGGGTCTTTTTAGTGTATACATTAAGTTTCTGATTGCTGAGCTATTGACAAAGGAGAAAAGAAAAATCCTGTTTTTTTTTTCTGTTTATAATGTTGTTTGGTCATGACTTGCCTTGACTGAAATGATGTTGTCTACATATGAAGTGGTCCACACAAAAATAGTCAAGATGCCCCAAACAAATATTCTGCTTATATCAAAAATTAATGTAAAATATATAAATTAAGCAGAATAACTCAACAGCTGCATCCAGAGGCAAACAAAGTTTATTAGTGCACATGAACACTTTCACAGTTCAACAGATTGCTTCATCATAGTTGAGCTTCCTTACTTTAATTACCATTTAAATATAAGTATTGTCACTCAATCAATTAACATTTAAATAAACCACATTTAAAATTCATCAGAATCAAATACAATATTTTTATGTGTTCTACATATGAAGTGGCTTTTTAAGTTTCGGAATGTTACTATTCAGTGAATTTACAAAGAGTTGAAAATAGTAGTGGGTATATAAAGGAGCCCTTTGGGACACTAGCGGAAGCTTTAGCTATATTAGCCAAGAAGTTCCTTATGGTAAATCCATAAGGCTAGTGGAAGTGAAAATTATCAGAATAGTTTTTGTTTAGTAAAAACAAGATGCATTTTTAGATAAACAAGGAATAGCCTGTTGATAAGGAGGATTATTTTTCTACTGATCAGGTATAATCTGTTGAATGAGTGAAAAATTAAACATGTTTACCTCTAAGCAATGAATGTTGTGCCAATTTTAATCTAATTAGGGTAAATTTAATTGGACCCATGTTACACAGTTTGAGGGAAGTTAATACACTTTTGTTTGACTTGGATTCTGTAGTTGTTAGAAGAAAATGTTTATGACATTAGTCAGTTAACATGTTTGTGTGCTGGAGGTGGTAATGGGAAGGTTAGAGAAGGAAAGACTGCAGAAAAGGAAGATGGGAAGAAATACATAGGCTTTGTTCAGCTAAGGGTGAGTATTGCAATTAGAAATTGGCATGCTAGCAATAAAAGGCTTTCAGTAGTACATGCTAATAGAAGGTATGCATTTATTTATTTTGGTGAGTAAAGTGGATGTTCTGTTTTACCATATAATGAGAAGATGTAGTAAGGTAAAGCAGAATATGACATTACCTCATTTTTACTACTTTTTTGCTTGGCCTTCCATTTTTCAGAACTTTTTCAAGTTTCCATGTGTTTTCTCTATCCTTAAGTTATCTGTTCAGGTTTGAGGTAATAAGAAAACTTTCATTCTGAGTTTCAGCCAGAATTTTGAATAAATGTGAAAAAGGTAAATTGACAACTGAATGGTCATATACAAGTATCCAAGGCATTATTGTTTTGAAGTAGACAGCTATTGCACTAACTGTTAACACTTTGTTTTTTCCATATTGAAGGGCTGCTGAACACGGGTTCAGGTGCTTAGGCAGCAAGACATTTCCATGTGGTACATTTGACTGGGGACACATGGCAGAAGTGACAGTTAGCTGCAGAGAAACATAGCTTTTACAAATTCCCTGTGGGCAAAGAGAAGAATGTGTTGCTATGCCCACAACTTCAAGAACCAAAGTCACAGGGGGAAAACAATGTCCATGGTCCCCAAGGGAACAGGAGACAGCAGGCGATATGGCAGGCATCAGCAGGCTGGCCTGAGGGCATGTGAGTGGCACTACATATGCAGTGCACAATGTGCAGTACCTTTATAATCAGTGTATGTGGACCATTACCCCCTTTACATTGTCTAGGGAACATTGCCTAAAACCCATACTGGAGCATAAATGTGACTACAGTAGCTTGCAGGATTTCCTCCATGTTGTAGCACACTTCTACATGTAGTTATATAAGTATGTACTCTACGCTGAGCACAACACTCATTGCTTCTTCTGCCTCCATGCATTTGGTTATTAAAGCTGTGAGTATGGCAGTATGTGCTTCTCTTTGCCCACAGGGAAGTTGCAAACAGCCATATTTCTCTGCAGCTGACTGTCACTTCTGCCATGTGTCCCCAGTCAAATGTACCACAGGGAAATGCCTCACTGCCTAGGCGCCAGCACCCGCTGAACACATTTTATTGTCATTCAATGAATCCATTAGTATCTCAGGAAACACTCAGAAAAATATGAAGTGATTATCAAGTCTGTTATGGAGTGACCAGAAAGTTATGAAATGATTATTAAGTTTGTTATGGGACTGATGATTCTCAGGTTATCAAATCTTTCAAAATCAGTTACCGATTTAGTTATAATCAAAACTGGCTAGTATTCTGCCAGCTTGAGGTTTTAATCTACTATCCTAATTAATATTAATTATAGTTATGTTCAGTTGGATTCCTAATTAGATGCAAACTAAAAATTTCCTAGAATGAAATGTGAGATGAATATTTAGTTTAAAATTCAAAGTGATGTGGGGAGTAAAAGCTTCAGGAGTAAAAATAAAATCAGAATAAGTGAAATTAAACCACCTTCCAATATATATATATATATATATATATATATATATATATATATATATATATATATATATATATATATTTTTTTTTTTTTTGCAGCAATGTATAATATATTATAAATAGTGCATTTTAGTCATGATATGGCAGTCTCCAGGAACATAGGACATTGGGTACAGAGGTATAGGATGGCACCCAAATTACACTGGCACATGTGTAATGTGCCACTCCATTCTAACAAAATTCTTGTATTTATAGCTTGAAATCCTTCATTCTTTATTCTCCTAATAGATTATTTTACAAAGAACAAAATGACAGACTTAAAGACACAAACATTTAGGTTATTGGTTGGTCAGACTATAACTTCTTTCAAAGTATAAAAAATTACAAAATCAGAAAAGGATAAATGGAGCATGTGGGGTTTGGTATTGGATATGGTTATCTGTGTAGTACATTTTGCCATATGTTCCCTGTCGTCTGCACCTTTGCAGATGATATTTCACATTTGGCATGCATCTTTGTCCAGTGCTAGTTCTTTCTTGATACAGAAAATGCATTCCAACACTAAAATTCGATCTGTGAATTTATTGTGGTCAGTTGTGACCCTCCCTGTGGAACAATACCACTTCAAATTTCACTTATTCTCCTGCATCTGTTTACTGTGACTACCTGTTCTTAGTCTGTTCTTTGTTCAGGAGATTCCATTCTCTTTTGAGCTTTTTTTTTTTTTTTATAAAAATTATATGAAGCATTTCTACATGTTAATATTTAATACTATCCTTGACCCTTTAGGGTGAAAACTGATTCTTAGACAAGCTTCCTGCCCAGTTTTCCCAACTACAATCACAGACTGCTTAGAAATTACAGTAGCATGAAGGGAATATATTGATATGAGCTGAAAGGAAGCATTTAAAAGGATGACAAACTTCAAAGTGCAGGAATTCCCACTCTGTTTCAAGCTCTGATAGATGATACATCCTGCATCAATTTGAGGAAATTAATGAAAACAATACTGAATCAGAAGTATTAAACAGGCTTTAGAAAAGTTCTCATTTAATTATGAATAATGTTTTTGCAAAATCCAGCAAACTTTGTATGAGTATTCAGAGTTGAGTTATACTGCCAGAAATAACTGACCGTATGTTGTTCATGCAGAATATACCATATTAGAAGGAATGCAAAATGAGGGAAGAAAGTCTGTACTACTGATTACTTCATATGCTTATTACCCAACAAATAACTGACTGCAGATTAGGCAAGTGGTCATGTAGCCCAACCTTAGCATTCTAGATATGTCCACTCTGAAAGGCAAGTTGTCATAAAAAAGGTAATAATCCGCATCAGGTGCGTGCAAGGTAAGTGCAGCTGTCATTCTTGTTATGTAGGATTGAAATAGGAATTTCACATATAAAGTCTGAATATATCCTATGAATCAGCCTTTGGATGTTTAACATCTTTCTAGCCAAGTTGTCAACCTGCCGTCTTATCTGAGCTTCTGTCCAAATTTATGTTAAGAAATACCAACTTCTTACAAAAAGGCTAATCTCAGTTTGTTATTTATAAATATGATTACATACAGACAGTTTCAAATGTCCAACAGATTTTCTGTAGTATAGATTAATATATATGTAATAAATCCCACAAATGTGACAATTAAGGATCTGAGTGCTAGCCCTACTAAAATAATAACAATTCATCATAGTTCCAAAAGTTACAGTTAAAAACTTGCAAAAAACCTTAACAAGACTGTAGTTCAACATGCAAGTAACCCAGCTGGCAATTGTAAGCAATTACACAATTGTTACAAGTGGTTAAACTTGTCCTTAGGTGAATATTGCAGACTTCAAGAGTTCACTTTTATTTAATGCAGAACAGAACGCATGTATGTAACTTTAAGAAGCATTTCCAGATGTATGCATGTGCATATAAATAGTGAGTACGTGCAGGCAGCAGTGCCATTTTGAGAGAACAGCCAGAGTGTTAACATGTATGAGTGTGGTAGTCAGTAAGTTTATAAGTTTATTTAAGTTTAAGTTACAAAACCTCACTCCTGATGTGTTTGTGTGTAATAAAGTTGCTTGAACTGAACCCACAACCACTTGTCTGTTTTATCCTGACCAGACGAGCGACATGGTGCCAGAACTGGGATTGAGATTGCAACTTCGTCAAGCCATGAGCTGCAGAGTTGACCGTGAAGGTATATTGAGCAGGTTGGATGATACAGTGCTCAGATGATTAAAAAGGGTGAGAAATGAACTACAGGTAACTGAAACTTGCACAGATGATTTATTTTGTAAAGAAAATGATACAAAGCATTTGTAGAGCACAAAATACATTATTAATCAAACGAGTAGCTCAAAACATGTAATTAATCAAATAAAACGTACAAAATGCATTATTAATTAAACAAAATGTTTGAAACTATATTTGATAAAACTAACAGAGATATTCATATGGGGCTAAGAATTACCTTTGGTTTCCATAACAAGCATATTTAAAGTTAAACAAACACATGAAAGTATAAAGCGCATGATAAGAGATTAAATAGACATAACAAGTAAATAAAAGGGGAAACTAAGCTTAAAAAGCAAGGCAACTACATGTTTTTTAGTAGAAGACAATGTTTTGGGCAGAAACTACTATTTCACATTGGCCAAAGCCATTCAAAGGATAACTAGAGTTGTTTGACGTATCTCAGAGTGTGCAAACTGTTTGCAGAGTGTGTGCTTTATTACGATGCAATTATTTGTTTATTTTTATTTTTATTTATTTATTTATTTTAATTTGTTGACCGGGAGTGTCCGACTGGACGTAGGTCCATTTTCAGCGGAGGCCCGGGGAGAAAAGCTCCACAGTTAAAATAAACAGACAGTATATACATTGGATTACATAGTGAATAACAATTTACATAGCAATTACTTACAACATATTTACAGATGAAGAACATAGTACATCAGTAGACAACTAGAATCTTTATCTGTGAAGTGCATACCAGACATTAACAAATGTTACAAGAAGAAGAAGTTTGTGCTGTATAATAAGTACTGGCTTATGAGCATCTGAACTTGCTATAATCAAGGTAGTTAGTGGAGTGGAAAGAAAGGTAGTGGTTGGATGGGGTGGATGATATTAGAGTGGGAGTTGCAAGGGCATAGCCAGCATATTTTTAGTTGCGCTTTTAGTAAAGTTTTGAAGTGGGTGCATGATGGTATGGAGGTAATTGTGGGTGGGAGTGAGTTCCATAATTTGGCTATGGCGCAAGAGAATAGTGCTTCACCAGCAGAGTTATTGGCTTTAGTGATCTGCAAGTGATTTTTGCTGCTGGATTTTAGTGGTCTGGTGGTGCGATAAGGTTGGAGTAGATTCTGGAGGGATGGGACATTTAGTGGATGCTTCACTAGTTTGTGGACGAGTGAGAGTTGATACCACTGAAGGAGGTGAGGGAGTTCAAGCCAGCCCAGTTCAGCAAGTGAGAGACAGTGGTGACTACAGTAGGATGCCCCTGTGGAGAATTTGGCAATTTTGTTGTAGCAGGTCTCTAGCTTGTTTAGATCACATTGCCTTAGGTTGGTATATATAGGAGAGGCATAAAGTAGGGTGGAGATAAGGTGGGAATTTGTTATTGAAATCTTTTCTGCTTTGGTGAGAAATTGCTTATTTCTGTATAACGCTCCTAGTTTTTTTGTGGACTTTTTTTATAGTCATGGATATGTGAATGTCAAATTTTAGTTTATTGTCTATTTCCACTCTTAGCAATTTGGTGTGTTCAGTTGGGTATATAGTGGTGTTGTCTTTTGCCATGATGTTAAAGTGAGAGTTGTTTTGAGTATGTTTGGTGGGTTGGAAGATGAGTAGTTTAGTTTTGTTTGGGTTGAGTATTAATCGGGCATCGGATAACCATGTTTCAACAGAGGAAAAGGCTTCCTGTGTGACTTTTTGCAGTTTTGGTAGGGACTGGGCTGAGCAGATGATGGTCGAGTCATCTACGTATTGTATGAGTGTGCCATGTTTAGTGGCAGAGGCTAGATTATTGGTGTAAACAGAGAAGACTAGGGGTCCAAGGTTGGATCCTTGGGGAACCCCTATGGAGACAGGTAGTTGGGGAGATATGTCATTCTGCCATACAACGGATTGTTGGCAGTCAGACAGGTAACTCTGAAACCAGTTGGTGACCGATTGTGAGAAGGATAGGTTATTGAGGACAGAGATAAGTTGTTTGTGTGGGACCATGTCAAATGCTTTAGATAGGTCTAGGAAAGTAGCAGAGGAGAGATAGCCATTGTTTTTATGCTGAAGGATAGTGTTAGTAAAGGAGAGTAAGGCAGTGGTGGTGCTATGGTTTGGTCGGAAACCATGCTGAGTACTGGAAAGGAGGTTGTTAGTAAGGAGGTAGTCTGAGACCTGAGAGTGTATGCATCTCTCTAGTATTTTGGAGAGTGGAGAGAGAATAGCTATGGGGCAGTAATTGGTTAGTTCTGTGGAGGGTCCGCCTTTGTGGAGGGGAATTATATGTGATAATTTCCACAGTGTGGGAATGTAACTTTCTGACAGAGATTGGTTAATCAAGATGGATACTGGGTAGGCCAGAGCATCAGCTGCAATTTGTAAGTATTCACTTGGGAGGCTGTCTGCTGCTAATTTGGTGGGTTTAAGTTTAGTTAAGAGTTTTTCTATGTTGGAGGTAGGTACAGGAGAAAAAGAGAAGGCAGTGGGGAGATTACTAGTTGAAGGTGTGGGTTGGAGGGGAGGGGGGTTGTGTTGTTTAGCTAGAGATAGTATGGTTTGGTTGAAGTGTATGTTGAATGAGGTAGCAATATTTTCTGAGGAGTGAGGGATGTTAGGAGGAGGGGTACTGACTTTACCTGGGTGGAGGATGGAGTTTATGCAGGACCAGAATTGTTTGGGGCTGTGTTGTGAGGAGACTAGGGCAGACTGGTAGTATTGGGATTTGACCTGTTTTATTAGCTTTTTGACTCTATTGCGTAGTTCTAGGAATTTCTCTCTAGCTGAGGGGGTTTTGGTTTTGCGCCAGTGCTCCCAGGCTTTATCCCTGTTTTTCATTTCTGACTTAGTGGTTTTCTGTAGCCATGGGGAGGGTTGTGCTTTGGTTCTGGAAAATCTTATGGGGGCATGGCAATTAAGGATGTTCAGGAAGGTAGTATTAAAAAATTCCACTGCATCATCTAGACTGAGGTACTTTAGAGGATGCCAGTTTATTTCATTATTATTTCAAAGAGTTTACTGTGTGCAAAGTACAGTTATTTGCAAAGTGCAAAGTACAGCCATTTTGAAAAGTTTCTTGTGCTATGTATACTTATTGGCAGAGTGCCGTCATTTTAAAGTGTTTCTTACACTGTACAGAGCTATTTCGTAAAGTACAGCCATTTTGAAAAGTTCTTGTGCTGTGTACAGTTTATTAGCAAAGTGCATTAATTTTGAAGCGTTTCTTACTCTGAGGTTCTTCTGCTGTGTACAGTTTATTCACAAAGTGCAGTCATTTCAAAGTATTTCTTACACTGATAAGGAGTGGTTTTGCAAAGTACAGTGATTTTAAAGTATTCTTGTGCTACGGAGGCTTATTTGGCAAAGTGCAGTTATTTCAAGGAGCCTGTTGTGCTATTGGGCATGATTATAATTTCTGGCATAAAGTTCTGGCATATATATATATATATATATATATATATATATATATATATATATATATATATATGTGTGTGTGTATGTGTGTGTGTGTGTGTGTGTGTGTGTGTGTGTGTGTGTGTGTGTGTGTGTGTGTGTGTACATGATTTCAAGCACCTTCACTACTGTTTGTTGATAGGGCAGATGCATTTTGCAGACCCATTCCACTTGTATTTGATCATAATATCGCAGTGAATTGGACAGTGTTTTGGCAGGAATACAATATTTTCAAACAAGCAGCTTTTTCTGACAAAAATGCATGTGCAAGGGCATTCATTTTGCTTAACTTAGCTGGGTCAGAGGCTGTTGAAAGAGAGCGCTCATTTCTGTATGCACCAGCAGTATATATATAGGAAAGGGGGAAACTGCCATATTGTTGTACCAGCTGAATCAAGGGAAGATCCTGAGTGCTTGAAATGTAAATTTAGAGAAGTGTGCAACATCAGACGTATGTTACTTTAGAGCGGCACCTATTTCATACAAAAAAACATGTGAAACTTTTCCAGCTTATATCATTGACTTGAGAAATAAGGCTAAAATGTGCAAATTTAGTGATTTGAAAGATGACTTAATAAAGGACAGGCTTGTGTATGGTGATAATAGTGTTGCAGTGAAAAATATTTTGCTTTGTGACAGTGATTTTATGTTGAGCAAAGCTATAGAGATTTGTCAAATTCATGAGCTCACAGAAAGGCACACAAGTATGCTTACAAGTAATAAGAGCTTAGTTTCAGCAGCCTCTAGAGCAAGCGCTGACAGCATGTAGCCCATGACAAACAGAAACAGACCTAAGCACATGGCAGCTACAGGCCCTATGGGTTCCCCCTGGAAGATCCTGTAACTTTCTAGCAAGTTCCAAGACTAACACAGCAAAATGGATATGCTCAGTGCAGTGTAAGATGAGTCAGCAAAACCCAAGTCAACTCTTATTGTTAACTGTCATAATTTTGGTGCCAGTCATGAGTCTAAAAGAGAGAAGTGTTTAGCATTTGGTCAGCAATGCCACAAGTGTAAAAAATGGAAACACTTTCAAAAGTTTTGTAAATCAAGCAAGCCTTATTCAGTTATTAAGAAAGCTCACTCAAAAAATCAAGTTGTTCATATAGAAAGCTGCATCGCTGCTTTCTATGTAGATGGGGTATCAGTGGTTGGTAAAAAGGTTAATGCAGTGGATTTGTTGGCAAAAAACAAAGTGTCCTGTACTGTTCTGATCAAAGGTAAACCCACAGAGCTCAAAGCAGACACTGGTTCAAAGTGTAATGTTATGTCAGCAGGAACATTTCCTAGAGTGAGAGCTGGTGCACAACTTAATTTGACTAATTGTGTGAAGCTTGTTGCTTATGGAGGTGAAGAGATTCGAACTGAAGGCCCAGCAGTGCTTTCATGCTATTTGGCTGGGAACAGTTACAGCTTGCAATTTTATGTAATCAGAAGACCTGTGCAGTCATTATTAGGTCTCTGAGACAGTCTGAGAATGAGAATGCTTACTTTTACCAAAGAAGTCCATGTAAGCACATGTCCCAGTTCCAGCTTTACTGATGCTATTTTCTCAGAGTATGCTGATGTTTTCAATGACAAGCCAGGAAACTTCCAGTTGTGTACTCCATGAAAGTAGACCCAGAAGTCAGTCCAGTGGCCAGACCAGTAAGGAGAGTTCCAATAGCTATGCAGGACAGAGGAAAAGTGCAGTTAAACAAAATGGTGCAGCAAGGTGTGATTTGTCCAGTCATAGAACCAACTGAATGGGTGTCTTCCATGGTAGCAGCTCATAACGAAAAGTTCAGATGAAATCAAAATATGCATTGACCCAAGAGACTTGAACAGGGCATTAAAGAGACCGCATCATCCTATGAGTACAGTCAAGGAGGTTGCTGCCCTCATGGCAAATGCCACTGTTTTTCTGTCTTAGGTGCAAAGAGTTCATTTTGGCAAGTAATGCTTGATCACAAGTCTTCATTACTGACTACATTCAGTACACCATTTGGTAGATATAGATTCCTCAGGATGCCTTTTGGAATACATTTTGATAGTGAAGTCTTTCAGTGTGCAATGGAGCAATTTTTTTCGGGCTATCTGTGTGCTATAATAGTGGATGCTTTACTGGTTGGAGGTAATAGTGAAGAAGAGCATGGCAGAAACCTCAGGAAAGTTCTGGACAGAGTGTGTGAAGTGAACTTAAAGCTCAATCCACTGAAATGTAAATTCAGACTACTAGAAGTTACTTATGTAGGTTATTTGTTTACCAGTACAGGCTTATGACCAGACCCTTCTAAACAAGCAGCAATTCGTGAGATGCCAGCTCCATTCAATGTCCAAGCCTTACAGTGTTTTCTTGGTATTGTTAACTATTTGGGCAAATTTTTCCCTGACTTTAGTGAGTTATCAGTACCTTTAAGAGAGCTGACATGAAACATGTTGCCTGGTCATGGTTAGAACAGCACCAGAGAACATCTGATAACCTCAAACAGCGAATTACCAATCTATCTACATTGAGATACTATGATGTCCACAAACCAGTAGTTCTTTCCTGTGATGCTTCAAAGTTCAGTCTTGATGCAGTTATTCTTTAGGAAGTCAGACCTGTTGCCTATGCATCTAGAACTCTTACCCAAACTGAGATGCATTATGCTCAAATTGAGAAGGAACTTTTGGCAGTTGTGTTTGCATGCTCGAAGTTCCATGATTATATCTATCTCCAAGCTATCCCAATAGAAACTGATCATCAGCCTTTAGTCACTATTTTAAAGAAGCCTATGCATACCACTCCAGCAAGGCTACAAATAATGATGCTCATATTACAAAAGTACAATTTCAAAATGGTCTTTACTAAAGGCAAACTTTTTTATCTGGCTGATACCCTATCCAGATTGCCCAGAAATACCACAGAACAGCTTGATGTAGAGAGTTTTGACTATAATGTCATGGAAGTGGATAATTTTTCTATTATGAGACTTGATGAGCTAAGAGATCATACAAAGACTGATCCAATTTTGCAAAATCTTAACCACTTCATCAATGTTGGATGACCGTCAAAGCAATCCTGTGTACCATCAGAAGTACAACCTTATTTTCCATACAGAGATGAGATGCTGATGGAAAATGGTATCATTTTCGTATGTCCTAAGGTTATTGTTCCTACTTCCTTACAACATGAATACATTCAGATTTTGCATCATGGCCACCCAGGTTCCGATTCTACCAAAAAAGGGTGAGAGGACTAGTATTTTGGCCTTCTCTATCAAAGGACATTGATAACGTGCTTTCATCTTGTTCAGTATGCAAGAGTGCTAAACTGCATTTGCAAAAAGAGCCACTTCAGCTAAGCCAGATTCCTGAACTATCTTGGTCAACAGTAGCCCCTGACTTATTTGAGTGGAACAATCAGCATTACTTAGTGTCGGTAGACTCTTAAACAAACTGGTTTTAGATTGATTTGCTACCTAACATTCAGTGCTGTTACTATTAAAATTAAATGTCATTTCTTAGTCCTTGGTAGTCCACAGTTATATTTGACAATAGTACCCAGTTTACCAGTCAGTTGTTTCAGAAATTTTCAAAAGAGTGGGACTTTATCCATGTTACTAGTAGTCCAGAATACCCACAGTCAGATGACCTTTCTGAACATGCAGTACAGAGTGCAAAGCAATTACTAGAGAGGTCAAAGTGTGACAATATTGATATCTTCTTGAATATGCTTAATCTCAGAAATATATCCAGTGGCAACCTACTTGGCTCGCCTGCTCAGATACTTCTATCTAGGCAAACTAGAACAACCTTGCCTATCAGTTCTAGTTTGTTGGTGCCTAATGCTAAAAACAAAAAAGCAATCAAAGCCCAACTTTTTAAGAAGCATTCCTTTCAGAAGTCCAGCTATGATAAAATGAGCAGATGTCTTTGTTAGTTGAAAGAAGGAGAGACTGTGGGGATGCAAACTGTGAAAAGCTTTGATCAAATTGGTCAAGTGAGAGACATATGTGTCAAGCCAAGATCCTAATTAGTGGAATCTGAAGGTATAGAATGCAGGAGAAACCACAGGCATCTTCTTCCTGTGTCAGAAATGATATCGCAGCATCGTACCTGTGATACAGACTCTAGATCTCAGAGCAACCCTGGCAATGGTCATACTGAAGAACATGTCTCAGTATCCATTCCCATTCCTGATGATGTCCCAGCTGTCCCCAAAGTTGAACTTTCCTTGAAGACAGTCCCCATTGCTACATCCAGTTCTGACTTTTATGTTACACGATCAAGTCGTATTTCTAGACCTAGTGTAAAATAAACAGTAACCTGGACATGACTGTTTTACACATGTCTAATTTTGTGCAATTGCATGTCGAAGAATTAGTTCTGTATAATTACATGTTGAAAGATCATTTCTGTAAATTGTATGTCATTGAATACTGTCATTTAGTATATGATTCATTTTTCAAAGCGGGAGGATGTAGAACAGAGCGTGTGTATGTACCTTTAAGAAACATTTCCAGATGTAAGCACATCCATATAAATAGTGAGCAAGTGCAGGCAGTAGCGCCAGAGTGTTAACATGTATGAGTCTGGTAGTCAGTCTGTTTATAAGTTTATTTAAGTTTAAGTTACAAAGCCTCACTTCTGATGTGTTTGTGTGTAATAAAGCTGCTGGAACTGAGCCCAACACCACTTGTCTGTTTAATCCTGACCAGACGTGTGACATTTCCATGAATAATATTTTTCACCAAACTACAGGATCATGTAATGGAATAAGATTCTCGTCTCTCGAGGCATGCCCCGCATTGTGATGGAATTTTCACAGCATGCTTAGATCTGAGCATACCACAACCACATACTGGCATTCTAGTTGTCATTTTTCCTTTGACTTTATGAATGTTGTAGTTCTTTTACAAGGCCTCAATAAACATTTATTATTATGCTTTGCCTATAACTTTTGAACATTGGTCTTTTTTTCTGTTGTTGTTTTCCATTTGATTTTCCTACTGCACTACTTTTAATCAAATGGGATGCGTCATAAAGATTAACCATGCCAAATAAATCAATTTAACTGATATACTTGTGTAGGAATAAAGGAAAGAGGCAGATGTACGAAAAACAGTGGCAGCTCTACTTATGTCAAGATAATTAAAATAAATGTGATACAGAAAAGCAGTTAAAAAAATACACTATTCAGAAGAAGAAAATCCAATGTTTTAATACTGGTTAGTAGAAAGAATTTTGAATCAAGTGCACTATTTTCGCATAAAACTAAGACAAGTAATCAGATATTTGGAAATGGAGAAGCTATTACTTCTCAAAAACATGACTGCAAATTGAATATTTTTATAATTTTGCTAAAACTATAAAGCTTTCCAAATACAATTTAATAAAGATTAAACATTACTGAGAAGTTATCAGAAGTAATCAATGGACTATGCAGGAAAAACTCAAAGCTGGATGAATAAATTCATCCATAAACTGAAAGGATAATTTCACTTATGTTTGGTTTTAAGTAACTTAAAGATGAAATTCATGGTTTGAAAAATCGTAGTAAATTATCTGAGAAATGAGACATGAATAAATTGTAGTTCACCAGAGTAAGAAAAAATGAGATCTCAGTGTTTGTAAAGAATGAGATAATGAGGCATCCATTACAAATACTGTGCAGAACACTGTAGCATACATTATGGATTTATTATTGAATGAATACAGTTAAAAGAATATGATAGAATACATCATACTCTATACGACAGCAGATATAATGAATGTTTTTTGCATTGTCTCATTATTATAAAGTTAATGAAGTCATTAAAAAAAGAAATTTTTTCATAAAGGCTATACGGTGCTCATTTTTCTTTTTCAGAAGTATCCCCGAGGTTAAGCAGAAAGGAAGAGGTTTCATAAATATAAGACATTTAAACTAAAAAAAAAAAAACAGTAATTTGTGTTGCTTTCACTGAACAAGTATTCTTAGCAAGGATATTCATTGTTATTTGATTATCCTGATGAAGGCAAGGCAGAACTAAAAATCTTGGGCATATTAAAGCCTTGATGGGAATACACTGCCTTGAAAATATCTGAGCATTGTTATTGTGGATAGATATTTTTTGTTTATGCATATATGAAATCATTAGCGGACCGGAGTTCCGCTGTGGCGACCCCTAACCGGGAAAAAGCCAAAAGACACAAATGCATATATGAAAAAATAAAATGGGCAGATTCATCTTGGATCTTGGGAGACTGTTAGAAGAGCAATGATTTGTACATATGTTTTCTTGTGTTTTGTTCTCTATATTTAAATTAGTGAATGACTGACTCATCTTTTTTGTTAAGAGTGTAAAGTCTAAAGCAAAACAAAAGAATATTTAAACATTTTGCTGTCTTTTTTTTCACATCAGATATTGATAACTAGAGACTTCCTCCACAGCCAGTTCACTGATACTCCCATTCTTGGGTGTTCATTTGCATGGTAGCATCTTCATTTTACCTGTACCAGAGAAAGCTGTCACTACTAAGATAATCCTTCCTTTGTGTTAGTAATCTGAGTATTCTCCTTTATTCCATTAACGGGATGGAGCCTGATACTTAGCTCTCATACTGTAGCTCTGTGTTTTTTTTCCACTTTAGTTGAACCTCTGGTGAGATAATGGGCTGGTGTCATCTGACTGAGTGTGCCATTTTGACATGGTGGAGGTGTTCATATCTATGTATCTGACATGGTGGAGATGTTTGCATCTATGTATCTGACATGGTGGAGGTGTTCAAATCTGTGTAGTCACTTATGCCTGCCTACCTAATGCATGTCCAGTTCTTGTCACAACATTTTTATCACCACTGGAGCTTGTGTTCTAAACTTGTGCTTCCCTTACATCTAGTACCATCTCCCCTATGAAAAGAGGAGAAGGTACAGCCTCCTTATTCCTCTATACCAGCTCCAGCAGAAGCATGAGAAACACCTGGAAGATACTCTGGGCTCTAGTCCTTCTATGCATCAGTGGAGGTTAATACATATTTATACCTATTCAATAGAAAAGGTGAGATAACATTATCTGTTCAGAGGAAACTCACTGGTCTGGCATGTTTGATTTTAATATTAAAACCAGACAGATATCACCAGTAATGATGCAATTAAGAATATGGGCAGCTGTGTTATGAAGACTTTTTGTACTGGAAAAACAAAAGGGGGTTGCACTGGACAAACAGGAAAAACAACTTTAATTAAGTGCTTTTGTCTTTCTATTCTCATGAGTCTTTATCAGAATCCTTTGATACTAAAAGATTTCATGGAGACCTTGGACTTTATTAGTAAATAAAGAATATAGCAGGCCTTTATTACAAGTTCTCATTGTACCCTCATTTATCAATTACCAGAATTATTTAAATACTTGACTGGAGTTATTAGACATAGGACATGTGATTTATTTGTCAATAGTAACTTTCCTTATGAAATGAGGCAACGTGTTTGTTGTGCCTCACTGCACTTAAACAAGAATACTATGTTCTAGTTATTTTTTGGATGCTCTGACGTACCTTTACATAATATACTTGTTTTGTTAATTTTAGCTGGTTTGATTTACTCTTAGCTGGTTTACTTGTTTTAGCATCTTGATTCCCAATGTTTCTATAACACTTATGCCCAACTGTTAACCCTTACTATAGTTAGCCAATTTTACTCCACTGTTTCTACTCTTTCATAGTACTTTTACTGTGCAAATTGTTTTTTCA
This sequence comes from Protopterus annectens, assembly GCF_019279795.1. Classification (NCBI taxonomy): domain Eukaryota; kingdom Metazoa; phylum Chordata; order Ceratodontiformes; family Protopteridae; genus Protopterus; species Protopterus annectens. Next base: position 934,122,219 of record NC_056739.1, on the reverse strand, counting down.
TTCCTTTTACATTTTTTGCTGTGTATTTATGCTGTTTTTTAAACCATATAAGTTTGTTTATTTGTGGTATTAATATATTGTGCCATGTGTTTTAAGCCTACTTTAGTTACAGCATTTATGTACTGTGCGCTACTATTTTAAAACTGCTTACGCTGTGTCAAGTACAATACTATTTTAACTTCCTAGTTTGTGCCACCTGCGTTATTGTGAGCTTTATTTGCATTAGCTATTTTATTGCTATTAGTATATTGTATTTTGTAATTCTATTAGCATACCAAATTGTTTACTATAGCTGCTTTATTTGTGTTGCCAGTACTTAAATTTTGGTCCATAGTGATACTAGTTGCCATAAGTCTGAACACTGCATAACTGGCTGTAGCAAGGCCATCCAAAGCGAACAAAGGCTGATGTTATTCATCAACTCACCTACCTGAATATTAATACCTGCATGACCTGTTTGATAGCAAATTATTTCAATGACGGAATCCATACATTGTGGGTTATTGGTAAACTTTCCCTCTAAAACACTTTGTATGAGTGTCAGCCTACTTGGCTCCATATTAGGGCATCTTCAGTTCATCAGGTTCTCCTCTAATGTCTAAATTAATGCCATTGCTCTGTAGCTAACAATGTTTGGTGATACCTTCAAACTTGACAATGCTATTAACTTTCCAAATTATATCTGTATCCTACAATATGATCTAAAGGGCCATGGACTTTGCTAAACAAATGTTGTATACCCCACACTCAAAACAAGAACTCTCCCACATCTACCACATGAAACATACTTTCAATAAATTGGATTAGGATTTGTAATCTATGCATATTGTGGGCAAAGATCTCTTCCCTGATTGTTCCATATTGCCTGTTGATAGTAAATCATTCTACTTGGCCAAGCTAATGCCTAAAAGCATGTTTTTTAAATCCAAGGAAGCTATTAGTCCCCTCTACTTCTCCTTAATCAGGTGCACAGTAGAATAAAATGCCCTGTGTAGTGTGCTTATATCTAAACATATTATCCAAGTAGAATAAACAAAATATCTCCTATCCAAGAAAATCATTGGTATGAACTCCTTCAGTCACACAGATTGACTAAGAGTCTATCACTTTCCTCTTTCTCCTACAGGTTCCTGTATGGAAACCTATGCTTGGTCTACAGAATATTGAACGATCCAGTCCCGATTAATTGCTTACAGCTCTGAACTACTATAAATATAGCCAGCTTAAAGGACCTATATCTGCATTATAATATACCAGAGCCCATTGTTGAGTTGGATCCATCTCCTAACTGGTCCTTAACTATGCAAAAAGCTCCTACTCCCCCATCAAGCAACATAGTTTGCTAGTCCTCTACAGAGCTATCCTTGTTGAATGGCTCTGGATCTCAAACTTTATCCTTGAACTGTTCAGTAATGTGCTTATTTAGGGTAAACAAATGGTGGGATTTGAATTGGCTAGTGGTCTAATGATCACCTGGAGCCATTCACTATTAATAACCCACCAACCTAATTCCAACTATTCTATTGCTTATTATGTTATTATGTTAAAATACAGCAGTGTTTTTGCAGGAATGTATGCTATTTCATTGTATTCATGATATAAAAAGATTAAATCCACCTCCAGTATACATAATTATGACTTGGAATCTAAATCCTCTACCAAAATTATTTTTTCATTAGTTAAGAACATTATTTATTCCCAAGTAGACATTGGTATGGATCAGTTCTACCTGTTACTGCCTATAATGTAACTTTTCTGTTTTCTACATGTTAAGAATGGCTTAATGTTCCTTAGCTACATGAACAAAACAAGGCCTACAATAAACCCATTATATGTGTATCAAGCATATAATTAAATGCTTTTGCTCACTAATCCAGAGTGACTATAAATCTTCCCTTCTTCTCACTGGGTAAACTGATTCATTCATCTAGGAGGTGTGAGCCGTATAGTTATATACTCCACTGTGAAAGCAAAGATCAGGAGGCAGATTGATCTAATTAGCCTGCTGATGGATATTTTCCTTTCCTTATGTTCTAACTGTTCTTTTCTGTGCATGCCCATAACAGTAAAGGAGTGGCATGCTATGTATGTGAGATTTCTCTCCCTACATCTTGAGAAGGCATTTCCTCAGTGGCTGTGCCGTGCTAAAAAGCAAGTGCATCTAATCATCTCAAGTTTCCACTGGTCAAAATGAACCAGCAAGCTAAATCAACCACATGCCCTCAAAATACATGTTTGATCAAGTAAAATCATGGTTGAGCACTTTCATCTATTTACACAGACATCATCAGAACCATGAATGAAACTGTCTCACTTCCTTTTAAAGTTTTCTCACTTCCTCCTAAAATGATTGAGACAACACACCCCAGACACATCCAATCAGAATGTAATTTCATGACATCATTGATTTACTGGTGAAGCTTCTGCTTTCAAGACTTATTTTAAACTTAAACTTAAGAAAATGCTGGAAGAAACTAGCAGAAAATTAGCAAAAAATTATTAGTTTGGCATTGAGAAAATAAACTGAACTAAAATAAAATACAATAACATCACATAAAACCAAGAGCAGCAATCACAATATACTGGCTCATTTTCTCAGTTCACTAATAATTTAAATACTATCACTGAGACCTGGTGAATTGACTGCATACAGTCTAAGTTGCCAAAGCATTTCCCAGTGGAAAAGTTTGTTTTGCCAATCCCCAACATAAGGTGCCACATGAATATGTTCAAGTACTAAACAAATATGCCAAACTCTGAGGTTGCACTAGAGTGGGGAAAAGGGCAAATTTATAAAAGGTTTTGTTTAGTTTACTTTATGCAGTGCAAGACTTCATTGTTGTTGGCTGACTATTACAGCTCAATGACTTTCTTTATGATTATTTGCTTGTTCAATAAAAATGATGTAAGAGGCCTAGCATTTGTTGAAGAGACATTTGATTAACTTTTTGTTCGATGAGTAAACTTAGACCCAATTATTCCAGCCATTCTAGTTAGCACTGTCTAGCATGGAGATAATTCCTCATGGTTACTGGCAAATATGAAAAGTGAGTCAGAATGATAGTGAAAACCCCTAATGAGCTTTGTTTTAATGCATTAATGGAACTGGAAATTTAATTATCAGGGTGCTGCTTACTGTGCTGGATCCGAAGTCTTCTTAAGACACTAAGATCTTGCTGGCTGGATTCTGCTGAAACCAAAGTCTAGTTATAATTGCATTCACAGTCGATTGCCCACAAAAACTGGCAGAATATACACTGATGCAGCAGCAAACTCTGTCACTTTAAAAGCAGCAATTAATAAATAACTTTTTATAACAAACCACATGTACTACTCTTGCAGCTTTAGTTACACTGTACCACTTTTTACTTTTCAATCAGCATAGAAGATAACTTTCCTGTACAAAATATTACTTCTAAAATTTCATTTGCTATAGTCTCTTTATAGTGGTTTTACATCCTGTTTTTCTCCTTGGTATTCTATTTTGATCTTTGCATGAACACATCTGTTTGTTGGTGTTTGCAGAAAAATATGTTTTCATCCTGTAGTGATATAATGCTGGTATTGTATTTTAATAAACCATCTTGTGCAAATGTTGACTTGATAAAAGCATATCCATTCAAATGTCCTTGGTTGACAGTGTCATATGATAGAAACACATACAGATTGTTTTCCTGTTGTCCATTTTTTAAGGAATCAGGTTAACTTTCTTACTGACAATGTGAAATGCATACATCCTGTTTTTCACATTTCAACTAAGTCTGTAAGAAGTCAGCTTTCTTGCTGACAGCTTCAAATGCATACATTTTTGCTAATCTTGTAGGAAAACATGTCCATTATGCAAATTCCTTATTTTTCAAGCCGCAGTCATTTAGTATGGATGCTAATCACATATTACTAAACTCTATTTCTACATTTAAGCAAGCTTTATTTTATGCCTTATTTGTTTTGCATATTTGTAACAGAATTACTTTCATGCTTTTATTCACTGTTAAATACACTCTAAAAATTTCCTCTTTTTATTTTTTGAAAGAATTTATATTAATATGTATCTTTTGTCAGATTATACAGAAAACACATTAAGAAACAAAACCTTTAGTCTTCTTTTGATACAAGTCAAAATGCAATTTTACATAGTTAATACAATAATATCAAGTATTATTACTAAAACTGAATGTATCTAACAACTTTTTCTTTTGCAGACTATTCTATGAAAATATTTCACCAGTTATGGGCTATGTCTGCATTAGGTTTATTTTTTTAACTTGATTAATTTATTCTTTTGCAATCACAGAATTTCATTTACGACTTAGAACTGTTCCATTAACTCTTTGCAGCTGTTGAATTAACTATTTGCTTTTATTAATCATTTTATACTAAAAGATTAGAGATAGACTAATATCTATAAGAGAAAAGAACTATGTGCTACTGCAAACGTTATTTAGTGCTATAAATATACAGTTTCAATGTCATTTAGCCTTAACATTGTGGTCATATCTCTGAACTGCCCATTAGCACCTTGGTTGACAGTGAAGTGGACATATTACACACCTTGGTAAAGTACTGAACTGGACTTAGATAATAAATATCTGAATGTAATTATTTCAGTATAATACTTGAGGATTTAAAAAAAATATGATTTATACACTAAAGAATGCTATGTACATATTAGTCCATTAGCTGTATGAGTACAATATTTTAATATAATTTTCATCTAACTGGGGTAACCAATACTTGTCTTGATAAAATCGTAGTAAAAAAAACAGTGATAAAACTGCCACTTGAAACCAGTGATAAAATTACAACTTGACAAATTACTTTTGAGCTTGTTACTTTACAATGTGTCCATTACATTATATATCTACACAGACTTGTTGCTACTCATGCATTTAATCTAGCAGGTACCTTGGACCCATTTTTTATTTTATTTGTACTGAATTCTTTTGTATTTGTATATACAAAGACTGTAAAGTACATTTAGTCTAATCTTACAAATTTAGTAACATTAACATCAAGCAAAATATTGGAAAATTCTTATGTCCCTTTAGAAGTATCTAGTGGAATTGCCACCAGAGGTAACTACATCCCCAGCAATTAGAAACATTCATGATTTTTGCATACCAACATTGTCTTGCCAAAAACATATTAAAAATACAATAATAATCAGCATAATAGCTATTAGCAACTTGTAAAATATTGTATCCTGTTAGGTTTAATCTGCTTACCAGTATTTCTAATGCACTAATACCTGTCCTTCCTAAAAACAGTATTCTCAAGAAGGAATGAAATATTATTTCTTCCTGTAGCTTTATTTTAGACCCTTTTGCAATACTGCTCACACAGTCAGTGTAAAACTGAGAAAATACGCCTCCCCCTGTAGTTCTGCAGTATTGTTTATTTGTTTCATGCTGTGAGAATAGAATGTGTGCCAGCCCAACACTTTGGTTATACATTTGCTTTATTAGGTTACTAACAAACGTTGGACCTTTGTCTGCTTTGATTATTTTTTGGCTGTATTCAATGACAGAATATATTTTTTCTGTTGCCTTTGCTGTCTACAACTACTAGTAGTTATTTGTACCCTCCTGTATACTTTATTTGAGCTGTATGTATACTACAGCCCATCTGCTGGCTGTACATGATGTAACAGAGGTTTTTTACTTTTAACATTTACCTACAAAAAGATAATCAGTGGCATAAATGCACAATTGTGATTTTTTATTACAATTACCAAATAGTGTTGCATGTGAACATTTAATAATTATATTTTAATGACAATAATGTTTTAGAAAACTCAAGCCACTCGTCTGGCAATCAGGCTTGTTTTTTACCTTATCTGCTCAATATTTCCTGTAACTATATATCCAGTCTGGGAAGGTCTAAGCTCACATTTTGCACTCTGTAGACCATAGTTAACCCTTTTAGCATTTTTCCTTTAGTCATCTGTTAATACACTTGTAGCTTGATATTAGAAAGCAGTTATAAACTACCTGCCATTCATTTTACAAAAACTGCTTGACTAATGCCATTTGTCATATTAGCTTTTTTTTTTAATTCAGAACTTTAACTGTTTAGTGTGCTGTTACTATAGAATTATAAAAAAAAATTGTAAAAACACAAAACAAAACAGATATTAGCTTAACAACACATTTATATTTACATTATTTACATTTGCTGTTGTCTGTCTTTTTTCTTGTGCATTATAAACAGATGTACTTTAGATGAAAATAAAATACATGCATGTCAGTTTTGTGACTTCAGATTTTTATTGTTATTAACTATTTTCATTTGATTTTTATGCACTAGAACTGTTTTGTTTACCTTTTGACTATGCTACGAGAATGGCAATCATATGCTCTATTTTACTGTAGTACTGATAAATATCTTGCTTTCATTGAATGAAAGTTTTAAAACATTTGAGAATGATTTGTCCATACATCAGATTTGACCATGTATGCTTAACCATTTTCAAAACACACGTATATTGTAAAATATGCCTTTCTTGTACTGATCAGCTGTAGTTTCCTGCTCTTTTGCAATGTTTTCTTAAGCTTAGCTGTTGTATGCAGGAAGTCAGTCCCTGTCAGTTCAGCCAAATTATTTTCTTTGTCCTCTACCTGCTGTTCAAGAGTTTTCTGTAATGTTGCACAATCTTTCTGACATTTTTTCAGTAACCTGTTCTGCTGAATCTAAAACTGTTATGCACTTTTGAAAAAAATGTTTGTATAACTTGTCTAAATATCCTGAACTCATTGTGTCTGTCCTTTTGATGTTTATTACATTCTTTTGTAACAAGATTTACAGAAGGTTCTGTCAGTAACTGATTTGACTGTTGTCGTAACTCTGAAATTAATCTTTTACATGTGGTGACATGACATAACTGTTCAACATCTGAATATAATGTAAGCATATTAACTTTTTTCTGGATCTTTACCATTAAAATTTTTGACTGTACAGTCTAACATTTGATTAATGGCATGCACTTTATGTTTATGACAGTGTGCACAGAAAGTAGTTTCATATGGTTTACACAATAAGCATTTGTCATACCCCACATAGTTTTATTTGAGATACCAGTCAAATATTGTAATACATTTGCATAGTGCCTTACTATCAACTTGCCCTAATAAGGTTTTACATTTACTAATGTGCTGTGTATACCTACATTGCAATTTACTCCATATTTTATCTGGTTGTCCTGCTACATTAAGAGTAAAGCTTGATTTACACCTGCTTGAATTCTGTCTAATATCATCAATACTAAAAATGTGCCACAGAAAAAAAGGTCTTACCACTTAGCAAGAAAACTGGTGATCAGGCTGTTGCTGCAGATGGCTGGAAATTTTGTCAAAGTCAGTCAAGAAGCTGGTGAAACACAGCAGACAGCTAGATGCTGTGAAAAGTTGGTATTCACCTTTCTTGGGGAATTTATGGCACTGTGACTTTCCTGCACTGCAGACTCAGTCTGGATTCAGACGACTGAGAAACTTTACTGCTACAAGCTGCATAAACTGGAGTATTTCTGTTTAGGGTTTACACATATGTACAAATGTTAGTTACTGCAATTTGACTGAAGTGACCCTCTGCAGGCATCACACCCATGTGTTCGAATGCAGTTAGGTGCAACATTGAAAAATTAATTATCAAAGTGCTGCTTATTGTGATGGATCTGAAGTCATCTTAAGACACTAAGGTGTTGCTGGCTGGATTTTGCTGAAATCCAAGTCTAGGTAAAATTAAATTCACAGTCTGTTGCCCACAGAAACTTGTAGAATATACACTGATGCAGCACCAAACTCTATCACTTTAAAATCAATAATTAATAAATAACTTTTTATAACAAAGCACATGTACTATTGTTGCAGATTTAGTTACACTGTACCACTTTTTACTTCTCAATCAGCATAGAAGATAACTTTCCTGTACAAAATACTTCTCCTAAAATTTCATTTGCTATAGTCTCTTTATAGTGGTTTTACATCCTGTTTTTCTCCTTGGTATTCTATTTTGGTCTTTGTATGAAAACATCTGTTTGCTGATGTTTGCAGAAAAATATGATGTTATGTGATCCTATCTCGCCTACATTCTGTACTGATGGGCTCGGAGCCGACTCGGCATGCTTATGCTATAGAGCGAGGCCTCTTATTGGCTGAGCTATCTTTATCCCAGGATGCACCACCACTAATCCCCCAGATCTCGTTTGCCGCTTACAAGCATAGATGTGGTCTCAACTTGGCTGGGCTAAGTACTAATTTTTTTAGGCTTTTCCTGTCAGAAATTTGCTGAATTTCAACCCAAAAGCTGTTTTAACAGCTATTCTTGTGTTTTGAGTGTGTATTTGAGATTTCTGTTGAGAAATTGTGTGTTTTCGCAAAGGGAAGGTTTCCCGTTTTAGTTAGAGGGGCCTTTCCCTGTTGCTTTGCTTTCTTGTTTTTTTTCGTTTGTGGGTCAAGTACCCGTTTAAGTTATAGGGTCTTGACTCTCTCTATCTCACTCTCTTCTGTATAAATTTTCATTGTACTGTACTAGTGCAGATTTAAAAAAAAAAAAAAAAAGATATATATTCATACTGTGACAAACTTTCTTTTTGCTGCAGACAACTGTGTTTGGGCTATTTTGGCCATGTCAAAAGAACACAAACCCTCTGGGTTTAAAAAATGCACGAGGTGTGGTTTTAAGATGTCCATAACGGACGACCACTCCTCGTGCATTTATTGCTTAGGCGCCAAGCACCTACAAGAATCGTGTAGCGTGTGTCACGCCTTTTCATCTAGAGTCCTCCAGGAGAGGAAAAACAAATTAATCCTGAAGGGGTTAATTAAGCCATCCTTCGAGGAGGCTTTATCTTCCTCTCCTTCTCCTTCAAAAAAGAAGAAAGCGTCGGCTCCGACCAGTCAGTCGGAACCGACTGCTAAAAAATCTAAGCAGACTTCTCCATCGGCTCCACAGACTTTGGAGCTGAGGGTGGAACGGTCTGCCTCGATGCCTCCAGCCTCGGCCCCTCTGGTTTCGGAGCCAAGGACTGGGGCATCGAGAGGCGGGTCACCTTCATCGGCTCCACTGATATTGGAGCCGATAAGGGTTACCGGCTCAGACTCTTCCCCCTCAGAGCCGAAGTCCTTATCGGCACAGAAGGAAATTGCCTTAAGATCTCCCTCGGAGCCGATAGTGGTAGAGTCCATTCGGAGCCGGTCCCTGAGTCCTTCGGAGCCGATGGAGAAATCGGTTCGGGCCCGATCGGTATCCTCTAGATCATCCAAGATGTCTGATTCGGACATCGACAGGGTGCTCCTTAGACTCTTTCAGTCTCCGGTGTTCCAAAAGCTAGTTTCGGCTCCAGCCCATTCGGCTTCGGAGCCGATGGTCCACTTCACTACTATGGTTCCTCCTCCAACAGCTTCGGCACCGTTGGAGCCAGTGCTGGTGGAACCGGTGGAGGTTTTAGGGTCGGGCCCGACCCTTGCTCCAACTCCGGCTCTTGGGTCGGAGTTCAGTACACGGACTTCTTCCTTCGGCCCTGGGGGGGGCTTCGGGACTGATGCTTTTGGTCCCAAGTCTCCCTCTTGGTGCGTCAGCGGTGGGAGTGCTGTCCACTGTCGTAGCCATGGAGGTGGGACCCCCCCAGGATTCTGGTGGTCCCGCCTTCAGGGCTATGAGGAGTGCGTTAGCCAAATCTTCCTTGGCTACCTCCACGGTTTCCCCAGCTCCTTCCCTGCATACCGAGACTGGGTCTTTGGCAGTCCCCCTGTCCTTAGACAGTGGAGCCCCGGAGCCTCAGGTTACCCCCACTGGGGTTTCTCCCCCTCCTGGAGGTCCTTCTGAAGCCTCTTCGGAAGAACCCCCCAGGAAGAGATCGTGCAAGAGGAAGCACGTTGACTCCCCTGATGAGTCTCTTACATCAGACACTGATCTCGATGATGCAGAGGGGTCCCTGTCGTCCTCAGATGATGTCTCCTTTGCAGACATCCTGGAAGCCCTAAAACAATGAGGCGGCTGGCAGTCCAAACCTCCCTCTGCTGATGAGTCGGTGTTCCTGAAGGCTTTCTGGGCTCAGCCCTCCACCTCCTGGGTGTCTCCGCCCTTCGATGAGCTCTTGGATTTGATCTGTCGAAGGGCGTGGGAACACCCAGACTCTGTGGAACCGTGCCTGCTCATCCGAATAAGTTCCTCTCTCGGCACCCCTGAAAAAGAGTTTCTGACTAAAGGTGTGGCTGTAGATGCTTTGGTGGTGGCATCTGCTACCCAGCAAGATGTAGCAGAGGCTTCAACGTCTGTCCATCCTCCTAATAAGGAGTCTAGGAGCATGGATCGGTACGGGAAGTGAACACTGAGTTCAGCGGCCTTTACTTTGAGGTCCTTGAACTACCTTACGCACTTTACCAGATTTCAGAGGGATCTGATTAAGGAACTATCCGATACCCTCTTGGGTAACCTGCCTGAGGAGCTGGCCAAGACGGTTGGCTCTCAGCTGGCTACAATGTCGTCCATCTCAAACTCGTCCATGAGGCTCATTTCTTATGTGGCCGAAGGGGCGAGTAGAGTGGCGGGTACAGGCATTGCTCTACGGAGACAAGCCTGGCTCCGCCTGTGTCATTTCGTGGAAGCCTTTAAGTCTTCCTTTGCCGACGTCCCCTTTGATGGGTCCTCCCTGTTTGGACCCAAGGTAAAGGACACACTGACCCACTGTGAACAGGAGGGTAAGACTCTGACTGCCGTAGGGGCACGATTTTCCACTCCCTTTCGGCCTTATCCCAAGGCTAAAAGAGGAGGGAAGATGTGGTTCCAGATCTCAGAAGCCTTACCCCTCTCAGCAGGAGGATCCCTTCCAGAGGCAGGGAGGGGAAATTCTTCCGAAGACGCCGTCCCAGAGGCGGCAGAGGCCTCGCAACACTGGAGACTGCGAGTCCTTTACCGTGACTCTTCAACCTTTCACAGTCCCTGAGGGATTGCCCGGCTGTGCAGCCCGGAGCCAGTCGGGGTCGTTTCTCGAAGCACCTAAAAGCCTGGGAAGGTATCACTCAGGACCGATGGGTGCTTCAATTATCGCCGGAGGCTACTCCATCCCATTCTCTCATCCCCCTCAGTCCAAAATCCCGGACCCGCCACCCAGTCAGCGGGATACTGCAGCCTCAGAAGTTTTAAAGCTGCTGCAAAGGAGTCATCCAACGGTCCCTGCAGACCAGATCGGATTAGGACTTACTCAAGATTCTTTGGTGCCAAAGACCGGGGACTTGAGGCCCATTTTGGACCTCAGCATCCTAAACCGCTCAGTCAGAAAGTCCAAGTTCCGAATGGTCACCCTACAAACCATTCTCCCATTGCTGGAGAAGGGTGTTTGGATGTGCTCCATAGATCTCAAGGACACTTATTACCATATCATGGTACATCAAGCGTCCAGGAGACATCTGCGCTTCAGCCTAGGAGGCAGTCATTTTCAGTTCCGTGCGCTGCCCTTTGGTCTCACCACAGCCCCCAGGGTGTTCACCAAGTGTTTGGCAGTCTTGACTGCTCACCTGAGAAGTCTAGGATTCCAGGTGTTTCCGTATCTAGACGACTGGCTCCTAACTGCCACCTCCAGGCATCTACTACTGCAGAGCCTTCAAGCCACTATATCACTGGGCAGTTCCCTTGGAATCACCTTCAACTGGCCAAAGTCTGTGTTGCTGCCATCTCAACAAATAAGATTCATAGGGGTAGAGATAGACTCAAACCGAATGCGGGTCTATCTACCTACAGACAGAATACAAACCATACAGACTCAAGTTCGAGCCTTACTTCCCAGGTCCAAAGCTCCAGCCAGGATGGTCCTGCAGCTATTGGGATCCATGTCTGCCATGGTTCTTCTAGTCCTCTTGGCAAGGTTGCACATGAGAATCCTCCAGTGGCTTCTTTCAGCTCAGTGGTCCTTTCAGGAACTCCCTCTCAGTCACCTCATATGGATCACGGAATCTTGCAAGCAGGACCTTCGCTGCTGGCTAGTGCCCTCCAATTTGGATCAGGGACGACCCTTTGTTCTACCTCCTCCGGCGGCCATTTTGACCACGGACGCCTCCCAGATGGGGTGGGGAGGGCATTCCCTGGGCAGGTCAGTCCAAGGCAAATGGCACCCGGAAGAGACTCTTCTTCATATCAACATCCTAGAAATGAGGGCAGTACTCCTGTCCCTTCAAGCCCTTCACGATTATCTCCCGCATAATTGCTGTTCACTCAGACAACATGTCAGTTGTCTGGTACCTGAACAAACAGGGAGGGACCAGATCCTATCCTCTTTGCAGAGAAGCCATGAGAGTTTGGGAATGGGCAGTCTCGACCAAACGCTTCCTAGTGGCTACTCACATACCGGGCAAGTCCAATGTGATAGCCGACAGATTGAGCAGAACCATCCTCTCTCCTCACGAATGGTCTCTGAATATGACAGTTGCCAAGTCAGTGTAAAACTGAAAATCGCCTCCCCCTGTAGTTCTGCAGTATTGTTTATTTGTTTCATGCTGTGAGAATAGAATGTATGCCAGCCCAACACTTTGGTTATACATTTGCTTTATTAGGTTACTAACAAACGTTGGACCTTTGTCTGCTTTGATTATTTTTTGGCTGTATTCAATGACAGAATATATTTTTCTGTTGCCTTTGCTGTCTACTACTACTAGTAGTTATTTGTACCCTCCTGTATACTTTATTTGAGCTGTATGTATACTACAGCCCATCTGCTGGCTGTACATGATGTAACAGAGGTTTTTTTTACTTTTAACATTTACCTACAAAAAGATAATCAGTGGCATAAATGCACAATTGTGATTTTTTATTACAATTACCAAATAGTGTTCCATGTGAACATTTAATAATTATATTTTAATGACAATAATGTTTGAGAAAACTCAAGCCACTTGTCTGGCAATCAGACTTGTTTTTTACCTTATCTGCTCAATATTTCCTGTAACTATATATCCAGTCTGGGAAGGTCTAAGCTCACATTTTACACTCTGTAGACCATAGTTAACCCTTTTAGCATTTTTCCTTTAATCATCTGTTAATACACTTGTAGCTTGATATTAGAATGCAGTTATAAACTACCTGCCATTAATTTTACAAAAACTGCTTGACTAATGCCATCTGTCATATTAGCTTTTTTTTTTTAATTCAGAACTTTAACTGTTTGATGTGCTGTTACTATAGAATTATAAAAAAATTGTAAAAACACAAAACAAAACAGATATTAGCTTAACAACACATTTATATTTACATTATTTACATTTGCTGTTGTCTGCCTTTTTTCTTATGCATTATAAACAGATGTACTTTAGATGAAAATAAAATACATGCATGTCAGTTTTGTGACTTCAGATTTTTATTGTTTTTAACTATTTTCATTTGATTTTTCTGCACTAGAACTGTTTTCTTTACCTTTTGACTATGCTATGAGAATGGCAATCATATGCTCTACTTTACTGTAGTACTGATAAATATCTTGCTTTCATTGAATGAAAGTTTTAAAACATTTGAGAATGATTTGTCCATACATCAGATTTTACCATGTATGCTTAACCATTTTCAAAACACACGTATATTGTAAAATATGCCTTTCTTGTACTGATCAGCTGTAGTTTCCTGCTCTTTTGCAATGTTTTCTTAAGCTTAGCTGTTGTATGCAGGAAGTCAGTCCCTGTCATTTCAGCCAGTTTATTCTCTTTATTCTTTAACTGCTGTTCAAGAGTTTTCTGTAACATTGCACAATCTTTCTGACATTTTTTCAGTAACCTGTTCTGCTGAATCTAAAACTCTTATGCACTTTTGAAAAAATGTTTGTATAACTTGTCTAAATATCCTGAACTCATTGTGTCTGTCCTTTTGATGTTTATTACATTCTTTTGTAACAAGATTTACTGGAGGTTCTGTCAGTAACTGATTTGACTGTTGTTGTAACTCTGAAATTAATCTTTTACATCTGGTGACATGACATAACTGTTCAACATCTGAATATAATGCAAGCATATTAACTTTTTTCTGGATCTTTACCATTAGAATTTTTGACTGTACAGTCTAACATTTGACTAATGGCATGCACTTTATTTTTATGACATTGTACACAGAAAGCAGTTTCATATGGTTTACACAATAAGCATTTGTCATACCCCACATAGTTTTATTTGAGATACCAGTCAAATATTGTAATACATTTGAATAATGCCTTACTATCAACTTGCCCTAATAAGGCTTTACATTTACTAATGTGCTGTGTTTACCTACATTGCAATTTACTCCATATTTTATCTGGTTGTTCTGCTACATTAAGAGTAAAGCTTGATTTACACCTGCTTGAATTCTGTCTAATAACATCAATACTAAAAATGTGCCACAGAAAAAAAGGTCTTACCACTTAGCAAGAAAACAGGTGATCAGGCTGTTGCTGCAGATGGCTGGAAATTTTGTCAAAGTCAGTCAAGAAGCTGGTGAAACACAGCAGACAGCTAGATGCTGTGAAAAGTTGGTATTCACCTTTCTTGGGGAATTTATGGCACTGTGACTTTCCTGCACTGCAGACTCAATCTGGATTCAGACGACTGAGAAACTTTACTGCTACAAGCTGCATAAACTGGAGTATTTCTGTTTAGGGTTTACACATATGTACAAATGTTAGTTACTGCAATTTGACTGAAGTGACCCTCTGCAGGCATCACACCCATGTGTTCGAATGCAGTTATGTTCACCATTGAAAAATTAATTATCAAAGTGCTGCTTACTGTGATGGATCTGAAGTCATCTTAAGACACTAAGGTCTTGCTGGCTGGATTTTGCTGAAATCCAAGTCTAGGTAAAATTACATTCACAGTCTGTTGCCCACAGAAACTTGTAGAATATACACTGATGCAGCACCAAACTCTGTCACTTTAAAATCAATAATTAATAAATAACTTGTTATAACAAACCACATGTACTATTGTTGCAGATTTAGTTACACTGTATCACTTTTTACTTCTCAATCAGCATAGAAGATAACTTTCCTGTACAAAATACTTCTCCTAAAATTTCATTTGCTATAGTCTCTTTATAGTGGTTTTACATCCTGTTTTTCTCCTTGGTGTTCTATTTTGGTCTTTGTATGAAAACATCTGTTTGCTGGTGTTTGCAGAAAAATATGTTTTCATCCTGTAGAGATATAATGCTGGTATTGTTTTTTAGGAACCATCTTGTGCAAATGCTGACTTGATAAAAGCATATCCATTCAAACGTCCTTGGTTGACAGTGTCATACGATAGAAACATGTACAGATTGTTTTCCTGTTGTCCATTTTTTAAGGAATCAGGTTAATGTTCTTACTGACAATGTGAAATGCATACATCCTGTTTTTTGCATTTTTGCTAAGTCTGTAATAGGTCAGCTTTCTTGCTGACAACGTGAAATGCATACATTTGTGCTAATCCTGTAAAAAAAAATGTCCATTAAGCAAATTCCTTATTTTTTAAGCCACAGTCATTTAGTACGGATGCTAATCACATATTACTAAACTCTATTTCTACATTTAAGCAAGATTTATGTTATGCCTTATTTATTTTGCATATTTGTAACATAATTACTTTCAACCTTTTATTCACTGTTAAATACACTCTAACAATTCCCTCTTCTTATTCTTTGAAAGAATTTATATTAATATGTATCTTTTGTCAGATTATACAGAAAACACATTAAGAAACAAAACCTTTAGTCTTCTTTTGATACAAGTCAAAATGCAATTTTACATAGTTAATACAATGATATAAAGTATTACTAAAACTGAATTTATCTAACAACTTTTCCTTTGGCAGACCTTTCTGTGAAAATATTTCACCAGTTATGGGCTATGTCTGCATTAGTTTTATTTTTTAACTTGATTAATTTATTCTTTTGTAATCACAGAATTTCATTTATGACTGTTCCATTAATTCTTTGCAGCTGTTGAATTAACTATTTACTTTTATTAATAATTTTATACCAAAATATTAGAGATAGACTAATATCTATAAGAGACAAGAACTATGTGCTACTGAAAACATTATTTAGTGGTATAAATATACAGTTTCAATGTCATTTTAACCATAACATTGTGGTCATATCTCTGAACTGCCCATAGCACCTTGGTTGACAGTGAAGTGAACATATTAAACACCTTGGAAAAGTACTGAACTGGGCTTAGATAATAAATATTTGAATGTAATTATTTCAGTATATTTAATACTTGAGGATTTAAAAAAAACATGATTTATACATTAAAGAATGATATGTACATATTAGTCCATTAGCTGTATGAGTACAATATTTTAATATAATTTTCCTCTAACTGGGGTAACCAATACTGGTATTGACAAAATGGTGGTAAAAAAACAGCTTTTGAATTTGTTACTTTACAATGTGTCCATTACAATATATATCTACACAGACTGTTTGCTACTCATTCATTTCAATCTAGTAGATACCCTGGACCCATTTTTTTTATTTAATTTGCACTGAATTCTTTTGTATTTACACATACAAAAACTGTTAAGTAAATTTAGTCTAATCTTACAAATTTAGTAACACTAACATCAAGCAAAATCTTGGAAATTTCTTCTGTCTCTTTAAAAGTATCTAGTGCAATTGCCACCAGAGGCAACTACATCCCCAGCAATTAGAAACATTCATGCTTTTTACATACCAACACATTCTTGCCAAAAACATATTAAAATGCAATAATAATTAGCATAATAGCTATTAGCAACTTGTAAAATATCTTATCCTGTCAGGTTTAATCTGTTTACCAGTATCTCTATTGCACTAATACCTGCCCCCCCCAACAAAAGAGTATTGTCAAGAAAGAATGAAATACTATTTCTTCCTGTAGCTTTATTTTAGACCCTTTTGCAATACTGCTCAGACAGTCAGTGTAAAACTGAGAAAGTACCCCTCCCCCTGAAGTACTGCAGTAGTGTTTATTTGTTTCAGGCTGTGAGAATAGAATGTATGCCAGCCCAACACTTTGGTTATACATTTATCATACCTTATTTATTTTGCATATTTGTAACAGAATTACTTTCAACCCTTTATTCACTGTTAAATACATTCTAACATGAACAACAAGTCTTTGAGTTTACTGCATTGATTTATATGTACACTTTTTAAGTTATTGTGGGTTAGAAGAGGATCACATTGGGTTTTATGACATGAGAAACAACTGAGGTCATATGTGAAGCATTCTGATGCACCTATGAAGTTATACCTGCTTGAGGTCAGGTACCCCTCCTTTGAAGTTACAACTGTACTATATATTAGCAGCATGCACACCATACACTTTATGTGTGTGCAATTAGTTTTTTCAAGATTTGCAGAGATATTCCCCTACATTTTATAATTAAGCTACACATCTTGTATATCTTATATAGTGTTCTTGGTATAAATATGATCAGATCATGTACACCTATGCAAGCATGTGCTTGATTCAGTGTGCTTCTGGAGTACTTTCACTTTTCATTTCAGACCTAAGTAAAATAATTAATTTATATTTTCCTGATACTCCTTTAAATATGCTTAATAACCATAATACCAAGCTGTTGAAGCAGTTACAAAAAAATAAATCCTGTAAAAATAAGCACATCTGGACTGAAGAGAGTATTTATGCTTCTGGAACATGAGGGATATAATGTTTTGTGCAGATTCATTAGTTCTGCCATGGGCAGTAACCCTCATTATGACAAATGAAATCTACATGCACCAGCAGTAGATGATTATAGAAAAATACTTGTCTAAAAGAAAGTGGACCTCTGGAAAATGTGAGCCTAAAGAGTTTTCCTTAAACACTGACTATGATTTTTTTCCTTTTTCTTTATCATTTTCATTCCGCTTTTCTTCATTTGAACCTTTGTAGCCCTCAGCTGCGATGCTACAACATGAAGAGGTCAATTGTTTTTCTTTATCCTTTATATTAATGAATATCTTCAGACAGACCACACAGGAAGTGGCCTTTATAGCCCTTAAGCAACAACACATAGGATTGCTGCTTTGTGGACTGCGTGTATCTGTTAGCCACTTGACAGGGTTTCGAGTACTTGTTCATGGTGAATCTAAGTTCTGATTATCTCCACAGCAGAAAATTAAGAACTGCTTCTTGCAGCTTGAAATGCTCTCTCTCTTCTACTCCTTATGGTAAGTTGAGTCCCATGTCCTTTCCTGTCCTCTTTCATTGCTGCTGTCTGTTGCGTAAAGTATTTTATACTTTGCCCACCCCTATTAAACCCAATCCTTAAACCATATCAGCCCACTATAATATAGGACCGGATAACATGGATATGCAATTTCCAAATATCTCTGCAGCCATCTAGAAATGGGCATCCTCAGACAATGTAGTAATTGTCTCATGTTCTCAGAATCATAACGAAACTAACAAAGTGTTCAAAAGATGTAAATACACAAATTCCTTGGAGGCAAAAATCTCTCAAATTAGGTTGTGAAGAGCACACAGTATTCTTCCCACACAGAATACATCCCTCACACATACCACTCATCACACACAAACACACACACACACACACACACACACACACACACACACACACACACACACACACACACACACACAAGCACACACGTGCACACACACACACACACACACACACACACACACACACACACACACACACACACACACACACACACACAGATCTTCTTATGCTGTGGCACTTAAGAAACCTTCCCAAACCCCAAAGTTCATAAGGCAAGCAAGCACTTTTCATTGGAGAGTCCATTGTATGATATACAGATGCCCCACTCTCCAGGTTAGACAAGGAGATGGCAATAGCAACACCTTTCATCAGCAATCATTAAAGCACGCATCAAAAGCAAGACCAATCACCACACATAAGCTTACACCCAGTGGCCCCTAAAGAATGAAGTCCATTATGCAAGCAAGCACTTTATCTAATATTTTATTGGGAATCACATTGTGTGATATATTCAGATTCCCTACTCTCCGGATAAGACAAGGAGAAGATGATTGTTAGTTGCCTATGTGAAGCCAGGATTCACTATATTATGCAAGCTCTCAGTCCTGCACCCCAGGTATCAATATGATTGTATCATAGTCCACATGGGTATAAATGACCTAAGTCATACCTCACTGGAATATATGAAAAAAGGCATTGTGAATCTCTTTGAATATATGTCAAAGACATGTGAAGCCTTGCACTGAGCAGCATTCTACCTTCACCAAGGATGATACCGCAGTATCTAAGCTAAGCTTTCAGATATTAGATAAAACTCTATCCACCTCATCAAAGCCTTTTTTAGGGAGTGACAAAACTACCAATGTAGCAAAAAAGACTCAAAGCAACCTTAAAGTGGTACATCTCACTGCTAGGAGCCTAAATGAAAAATTCTGCAGTTTACAAGTCCTTCTCACTATACAGAATGTAGACATCTGTCCTGTTACGAAGACTTGGCTTAAAGCCTTTGAAAGTATTCCAGCAGTGCAAGGTTACACTGCCTTCCACACATTTAGACCAATAACATTACAGACAGGGACTAAAGGTGAAGGTGTCTTGATCTACAGTAGCAACAAATATACCTCCAGGGTGGTCAAACAGGATGATGCCATGGAGTTATCCCCATGCATGTTACCTTAGATAAGATTCCTTACCATATCCTATTAGAGACACTCACCATCCAACCAAACTCCCTGTTCATGGGTGACTTTAACTACTCTTCTATAGACTGGGAAACATACTGCCTGAAAGTCACAGGCATAATGCTTCCTGGGCATTATTAAACAGAAAGTGGGTTCTCCAACTAGAGTATCAAATATTGTATTTATTTATTTATTTATTTGTCATTTGTTAACTGGCTTAGTCCAACTGAGCCAAAGGCCCATTTTCAGTAGAGACCTGAGGAGAAAAGCTCCACAATATGCAAAACATTACATAAGTTCAAGACCGTACAAATTTAAAAAAAATTACATAAATTCAAGACTGTATAAATTAAAAATTAAGAGTTACATAGAAAGTTTATACAAGATAAAATGTTATTTTATAAAGAATAGAAATAGACTTGAGTACGTAACAGAGGATGAAATACTTATGTAAGTCTAGAGCAAACAAGTTAATATCCTCATTGGCATTACACTGTATTACAGAAAGCAATCTGGATAGGCAAGACAGCATAGAAGTGCTGCTATTTACGTAAAATATATGTACAATGAAGCAGCTGATAGCTTCTCATCGGCATAATAGAATTTATTCAATCTATATACCTAAGAGATACAAGTTTTAGGATAGAGAGAGGTGGATGGGGGGTTAGTATTGAAGCAACATGGGAGATCATTACACCCACCCACCCAAACCCAACCCCCAGGTGTCACATCCTCGCTAATCAGGTCAGATCACAAAGCTGTCTACTTTGAAATAAAAACAACTCAAAAGACCTTATTAAACCTTCAACAGTTTGTCGAAATTCAAGACTCTTCTGATCCCAAGACCACAGATATCTCTGCAAAATTATTCAAAGATACCAAATACAAACATGCAAATGGCTGCATAGTGGCAGTCATACCTGCCAGAAGTAAGCCCAATACCAACCCCAAAAACAAATCCCGCTAGTGAAATCCCTACCTCAACAATGTATATAACCAAAAACATTTAAAAAAAGTCATGGTCAAAATCAGAAAAAGCAACTCCCATACAGAAAAGAGTTTGCTGATTCAACTAAACAAGAAAATAAGAGGTCTAATTAAATCTAAGAAGGTAACATGTGAGATCAGGATAGCCTCTAAGGCTATGGACAATCACAAGGCCTTCTTCAGCTATGTCTGGAACTTTAAAAGTAACACACGCAATGTGCGGAATTGGTGGTTAATGGCACCACCTTCATTGATCATGGAGACATAACAAATTTACTGGCTGATAAATTCATCTCTAATTTCACCCCTCACTCCCCCCAGTTACCCTCTGTGAAATCCCTTCTAGCATACTTACCCCAGCAGTTAGCAGAGATCAGGTTCTGGTGGTGCTCATTGAGGCCAAAAACACTGCTTCCCTGGGCTCCAACAATATCCCTGGTGCCTCCTGTATAGTATAAAACATGACCTATCAGAATCATTTGAGGCACTCTTCAACTATAGCTTAAAAACAGATTATGTACCAAGTGAATGGAGGACTGCAGCGATCATCTCTCTGTAAGGGTGGACCATCAACTGACCATAGGAACTAGAGATCAATCTGTCTGACAAGTCTAATATGCAAAGCCATGGAACAAATTATCTTAGAAATGATCATCAAGGACATTGGCAACCTGAAAATACTGGAAGTATCCCAGTTTGGCTTTAAGGGAAGGTTGTGCTTGCTTAACCTGGATGACTTCTTCAAGAAGGTCACAGAGGCAATGGATGAGGGTAAAACAGTGCATACCTTGACGTGGCCAAGGCATTTGATATAGTGTCTCACTCAGGTATTGTCAAGCTCTCTGAACTAGGGATAAATCCTTACATAACTCACTGGATTTCTTCGCTGGCTTACAAATAGGGCCAAAGAAGTCAGGATTGGTTAGATCACCTTTACCAAGAGATTGGTCAAAAGCAGAGTATCTGAGGTTTCCATGACAGATCCACTATTGTTTGGCTTCTATCTTTGGAAGTCAATGCTAACGTCAAAGGTCTTTTGATCACCTAGTTCACAGATGACTGTAAATAGGGAGTTGTCATAGATTCTCGCCACAACAACAACATCTTGCATGATGGTCTTACACAGATAAATGACTGGTGCCAAAGTCATGGTTTAAAACTCAATGCCAAGAAATTCATAATAATTCCCGTTGTGAAATGGTCTGTCCAAGTTAATTACTCTATTTATAAAACACCTTTAAGAGTCAACCTGGTAGTTCATAGGTTCATAGGTTCATAGGTTAGTACTAGGCTAACTCCCTTAGGGACCTGGGAAAATATATAGACATAATCTGGCCTTTGACCCTCATGTAGCAAAGATAGTAAGAAAATCTTTTTATGTCATCCAACTTATAGATAAGGGTAAGGCATCCATCTCCAAAGAACTTATAGTACCACTCTACTCATCCCTTATCAGATCCCCATCAAGTACAATGCCTCCTTTAGCATATACCTAAACAGACACTTGCAACAATTAGAATACCCACAAAGGTACCTCAACAGGAGAGTCTAGGGCATGAATACCTTGTCTTACATGAATTGCCTAAAGGCCCTATCTCTGTACTCAGTATTCTACAGGCTGCTGAGTGGTAATCTATGCCTGGCTTATAAGACATCCTTAGATCCAGCCCTGATGAATCTTTTGCACATATGTGAAACAAACAACACTAGACACACTATATCCAAGGATTTGAACTTGACTTGTGACATAAATCAAACATGCTGGAGGGACAGATATGTGACCCAAAGGATCGCCATGTTATGGAACAGGGTCCCCATCCATGTGAGGCAGAGTTCATTTCTGAGCCTATTCAAACAAAACCTTGTCCTCTGGAAGGAAAATAGAAAATTCCCCCCCACACACACACATCTGGATCCTATGTCTCTGATGGACAGAGGCTGTCAGTAAGTAAAATGTTCTCCAGTTATTATCCCCCCTCTCCAGATCCCTTTGATACCTCATTACTAACATAACCACCACTTCTAAAACACACCCAAGGTACTTTGGAACAAAATGGATTGGGGTGCATGGCTAGATTCATAAAGTGGTTGTTAGCCTAGTAACAACGCATGACTAAAAAGAGCAATGTCCTCTATATTCATTATGCAATATCTTAAAGTTAGCTAGACTATTAAGTGTTAAAACCAAACAACTCTTCTCCAGTCAGATGCACATTACATCAGGTTACTTATCCATATAATGTGTATTCAAAAAATATTATTTTGTCATATACAGTAAGGTAAATCACAGCAAAGAACAATGGATTAAAACCTGTATTTTAAAATGAAAAATAAAAAGAGTGGGTACACTGTCTACCACCTTAATCAGAGACAGCGATTTACGGCTATAGGGATCATTTCACCTTGATCTGCACTCTACAATGATTTACATTGTACCACTGATGGCTGGAGAATCTCATTTACCTGAAGGATATTCATATCTGAGACGTGCCTCACAACCTGGTATTCTTTTTCCAGGGTCTGAGTAGATTTGTAACTATGAGTGTATTGTAAAACTTCTAAAGAGTTAGTCATTTCTTAATAAATAATAGAAATGAGCTTCACTGATAAGTCCTCTCTACCAAAAAAAAAAATTATTTCATCAAAGGTTGTTTTGTCTTGTAAAAAAGACTGTCTCAGTAAAGCAATGCATGTAGAAAAAAATGTTTTCTTCTTTAGATAGTATTTTGGAATATATCATAGAATAAGCCTCAGCCTTCCGAACACTGTGAAAAGGCCACAATTTACAAATATTTGAAGTGAAATGCATGCTTGGTAACACAGAACAGCGTTACCATGCTGTCACCTGTGGGGGATTCTGGGATGCATCTTTGTGATCACACCAAATGCTGATGATGCTGGTCTGTCACAAAAGACATTTTAGCCTGTGGAGGTGTAGTGGTCAACATCCTCTGCAAATTTGACATTTACCATTGGTTTGTTTGTGATCTGATACCATTCCAGAACGTTCATTGTAGTTGATCGGGTTGTACTGGAATACCAGTACTGGCAGTATCTTTGCCGTTATGTTATCAGTACTAAAACATCTTTGGCAATGGCTTGATTGCATTGTTATACCAATATTAATGACACATTGCCTTCATCCTGTTTGTTTTGTAATACTTAATGAGAGCTTAATTGATATTGTCTGTCTTGTGGCATGGGGTTACTGTTAATCCATCAATCTGCACTTTAGTCAAATGAAATGAGAGAAGATTTAGCTACCAGCTCCCATTTTTAAAGATTAGTTTTATAATGCAATAAAGGGTGAGCTCCCCTTTTCTGTATTGTTATGCAGTTTCAGACACTGTATATTTAATTATTACAGAGAGGATTGCCCACTACAGAAACACTCTCTTATGATTTCAGTGGATCAGGAGTTGATCAGAAGTTGATCTATTTGCATTTCTTCATTCTGGAATAAATTTATGTCATAACAGTAGTACCAAGATACAAATCACAATTGGCTTGTTTGTATCGATTCCTGTTCTGCTAACTTTTTGTCATTGGCTTTCTTTTTGTATAAAGTACCAATGTTCAGAGTGATTCTGCTGATACGGCCATTTATTTTTGTCAGCTTCTATAGAATTTTGTCTTGCATGTAACCTGATCTTCCACAGCATCATTTTGGAATGGTACAAAATGAGATGTCATCCTGCAGTATTGATTTCTGTCAAGTTTTTTTCACTGAACAGCATTTATTTCTGCGAGGCATTTTAAACATACTTAGGGCTATACATTTATACATTTTCATCTGTTTTTAATTTAACATCTTTTGGGACAATTATATCACCTTAGTTAATATTCTTAATATTAAGCTTTTGAACAGCTGTAGGAGATGCAATCACAGTCTTTCCCCCTATACATAAGGATTACAGTTGTTCTCCATTAAAAAAAAAGCCACTGGGGTGATAATATTCTTGTATATGTTTTCCATACTCCATTAATATGGGCAGGTAAACATACATTATATGCTGCAAAATGAAGGTAACTGTTAAGGCTGCATTCCTAACATTTTACCATATTTATACTATTAAACTAAATAAATTACAGGACACGAGAACATGATTATTAAATACTGAAAATATGGCTGTAATGTTAAACATGATTAAATTTTACAAATGAAACTTTAATTCTTGAAATTTGTGTTACTATAAGCAATAAAATGCAAGTTAAAGTTTGCATATACTTTAATAACACAAAATTATGAGTGATCCAATAGGTAAAACCTCATACCTTGGTACATATTACGTGCCAAATACTTACAGCTTCAAAGAATTAAAGAGGGATACCTCTAGGTCACAAAGGTAAACAATGTTTTCAAAGTATATTTTATCTGGAGGTTATAAAATACTATGTTCCTGTGCCATTTTATATTCTGAAATGCCCAGTGAAAGCAATTTAAAAATAAAGCAAATCTCCGGTTTTAACTGATATGACAGGTGACATGGTATCATTTATTTTTGTTTCTTGTGTCCACTCAGATAAGTAATTCCTGAGTTAATTACATGACATTAGTGTCAGAGCTGTCAGATCCAATCTAATAGCATGTCATAAGCAGTTCTGACTCATTTTTAATTTTGTTTGAGTACTTAATCATTTATATTTTGTCTCTGCCTTGCAATGTCACTGTCTGTCAGACTGGGCACATCAGAATGTGTTGTGTAAACCAAAGCAAAGTTTGAAGCTTTTCTGCAGACCTTGAAAATGGGCAGAAGTACCAATGATAAATTAAACTAGAATATGTTGATATTCTACTGCAGATCTGCAGATATGAAGATGAAAAGTAAGATACAGTAAGAGATTTATGAATGTTTTTTTTTTTCCAAGAAAGACCGTATAATTATATTTGTGTTGAAATGATAATGTTAGTTTTAACTCTTTTTACCAGTTTCACAGAGTGGTCTAGACCATTCTGCTAGGCACAAGGCATTTGAGTCTGTCAATCCCTAAATGGACAGTGTTACTATATGAAGTACTTCTTCATAGTGGAATTAATCAGATAGCAAATGACAAAAATAATTAATGCTGCAGTGTTTATTTCATGTTTATGTTGGTACACGGGGAATTTTTGTCTCTCCACTTTATTATTAAATAAATTCTACATTCTTTCTGTCTTTACCATCCCTCCCATTTCTTTTGTCTGCCCACTACTATCTAGAATGTTAATGCAGATTTTCTCCACTCCATTCTAACCACCTGTTCCACTCCTTCATTACCCTGTCCTTGAGAAATGCTTCCTTTGGTCTAAGCAGTTACTTATAACTTCAGTCTGCTTCTCTCTTCTGCTTGTGTCTGATCTGATGAGTTTGATCTTTTCATATATCAATGACATTATGACACGAGTCCCTATTATATTTCTGTTATCTCATCAGATTTGTAACTTTCCCTGCCTATACCTTTTTCTGGACTCTCTTCAGTAAGATAACGTTGTCTATCTTGTTGTAACCTCTGTAGCTACATGAATCTCCACAGGTGTGGACTCCCCAAAGACATGTGCAGTAAAAGCAATACCTGCTTTCTTTTGGACGCTGAACTCAAAATACACCCCAATATCATGTTTACTCCTGCTACCTTGCACTGATAATTTATTAGTTTCTTTGTGTCATTTTCTTTTCTAATTTGCTTTAGCCTTTAGTTTGCACTTATTTTGCTGTGAATGTTTTTCTATGGAGTTTAAAATACTATCCATCTGTCCATCTGACCAGTCTTATCATATTTTATACTCTGTGAGGTGGGTAATGCTGTTGCTTTCCTTGAGATATGTCTGTGACAAATAGATTGGAGTACAAGACCAGTGTGGCCCTGGTTGAATTTCTCCAAATGCTTTGGTTTTTACGTACCTAGATAGAAATGGATTCCATTCCTACATAGGGGCACATTTTGAAGTGCACAAAATGAGTTTTGCTTCAGTCTTTGACATTTGATAATTAGTGCTCTTCTCAGCACTCACAATGTATCAACAATTGCTTCATCTTGCAGTTCTTAAGGGGTTACTTTTATTGGAAGCATATTATCAGGACCCACTGATACAGTTTTTTTTTGCTATGGCGAGTACAGTAAGGACCTGTTCTTTAGTGATAGCTGAGGAGATATGCTAGAGGGTATTTCCTGGGGGAACTAGGGCTGTTGGGGGTGAAATTGAAGATAAATTTATTGTCCAGCAAATTTGCTAACCCCCCATTTAGGTATAGGAATTTCCTTTTACTATTGGTCCAGCACACTGTTGTTTGTTCCCTTTAAGGTTTTCTACAGAACAGACAAATACCTTATGGATTTCCTTAGCCTGGGAGGCTATTTTTGCCATGAAGTTGACATTGGTGGACTTTATTTGTAAGAGGACCTAGTTTTAGGTCATCCACAACAAGTAGATGAGACAGCCTTTTACTTGATGATTTTCTTGGAGTTAGATATAGTCCATGACCTAGGTTGTTGAGTAAATAGCTTAATGTATTGAGAACAAGACAAAAATAGTAATGGTGACAAAGAATCACCCTGAAACATTCTGTGCTGACATATTCAACTGGAAAGTGGTTTACCATTTCTTCATAGTAACTGCAATAGATTTTATCAATGTGTGCTGGATCTTGTACATGTGTAAGCATTGTATAATCCAGGGGTGAGGAATACTGTCAATGCTTTTTTGTAATCTATTCATGTCATGCTGAGATTTCTATTCTTTTTACAGGTCTCTGCTCTGATCTCTGGCCATAATTGAAATTTTATCTAAATGACTGTATACTCTTTGTGCATCAGTTCCTGTATTTAACTTAATCATGAACCTGAAGATCACCAATAACCTGTCTCCCTACAACATATGAGCTTGTTTTTTCCATTGTTAGCAAGGTTGGTGTCATTTCAGGGTATACATATACATTAAGTAGGTTTTACTCAAGGTTAAATCACCACATAAACTTAGGTACAGTGTTTGGACCTGGCATTTTTCAATTTGGGAGCCTTTCACAACTTTATCTCTGTTTCAGTGGATTTGCATCATTCCAGTCCATATAATCTATATCAGAGACTTTTAATTGTTCTTTTGCTTCCTTTATCCACTCAGACTCCTTATTGTTCTCAACTGGGTCCTCATAAATACTTTTCCAGAATGTATTCATTATTTCTGTTCTTGGTGTTATCTCAAATTACTGCTGTTTTCTTTCCTAACTTCCTTTAAAATTTCATAGGGTAGAAAACAGTGTAGGGATAACCCATTCTTTATATTAATGCATCTCCTAAAATTTCAGTCTGCACAGAGATTTTTAATGTGTTGTTAGAGATACTATAACACAAATCCTGATCTGTTTTAATGCTGTATTTTTGACTTTAGTACATTCACTTTTCTAATATATTTCTAATTTGATTTCCTTTTCTGTATTATTCCAATAATGATACTTCTTTTCCTAACTGTTTCACAGTTTTCTTTTGGTGTTACCGTGATGGTGATCCATTTACCCCTTTATTTTCTTTTACTAGGTTATACTTTCTTGTTAAGACCTTGTCTGTTATAAGTTCCCCCGTGTGACTGCACTAATTGTCTCATGCTCGTAAAAGTATCCCCTGTTAACATTCTTATTGTTAAATTTTTCATCCCGGCCTCTGTCTAGTCATTTTTTTTCTTCCTTTCCTTCCCCATGTAGGTTGCCTAGCAGGTTAAGTCCAGGTCGACACACTGCCTTCTCCAGGTCTCCTCTAGCCCAGTCAGGTAGATCATGCTTGGTTGCGGAGCACCTTTCACTATGAAATTAGTGGTTGTACTCCTTGAACTTGTTGCTTTTCAGAAAACTAACAGTTTTTCCCAGGGGATTCTTTGTGAACTTCTGGATCACTGAATATGACCTCTACTTGTTTCTCATTTATTTTTACATGTCCAAAAGATACCAACCCCATGCCTACAGTGAATAGTGACTGAAAATTTCGGGTGATCGGCTAAGTGTTTGAGTACCTTGGAAGTGTCAATCTGGCTTCTGTGCCTCATTTCTCCATATGAAAACCCTTTGTCTTTCTCACTCACTCTCTTTGAGTACTACTGTTGTTTTTACTCCTCTCCCTATCTTGCATTTTTCTCTGAAGCACTTCTTCATTTTATTGTGAAACAATGAAGTGAAGTTTTTATCTAGTACTCAACCTTTCTTTCCCCATCTGTGTCCACTTCCCATCCTCATTAAGCCTGAAAATGTATGTGTCCCATTAATTCCCTTTTAGAAGTACTTAAGGAAATATTTGTTTTCTTTAATGACCCATTGGATTAATTCCCTTTCAAGTAATGCCTTTTTACCTCACTTCCTTAATTCTGTCACTGATCTACTTTCATTTTATGTATGTTTTTATTTTTCTTAGAAAAGGTATAGTAGGGTAAAGGATTTTTGCAGTGAGAGCTGGGATTCATCAGTTGTGGTACCTGACTTATAAAAAGGGGATACCATCATTGTAGAGGGTGCTGTTGGCTTGGGGGTATGATTGCCTTAATGTCATAATGAAAAATAGATTCTTGTGGGACTCTATCTGTAAAATTTACTTTTGAGGATGTATGGATAGCTATTTTGACTTTGAATGCATGGCTGTATAGGTTGGAAAATCAAATTACATTGCTACCAAAGTTAAAAATTTGTATCATTTTGAGAAGATCATCTGTTTTGCAATTTCAAGTGTTCTAGTCAGCAGAAAGGCTATTGTCTGAAACAGAATAGATACGTGTCAGTATGTTGTGCTTATTCCTGAACTAGGCCACATTTATTGAGTTGTTTTTTTTGGGATTTGGTTGCAAAGTAGCTTTGCTAGGCATTTAGGGATTGGACATTTTTCAGACAGAGGACAGTAATCAGCACTGGAGCATAGTGTACATTTTTTTCTTAGAACTGGACTTTTAACTACCCATCCATTGATTGGGTAAATTACTCGTGCTCAAACTCACTTGCCCAAAGGTTCCTTAACTTTATTAACTCCAGTGCCCTGGACCAGCTGGTTTACACCCTCAGAAGGGGTGCCAACATCCTGGATATGGTGCTTACAAATATAGGGGATCACTGTAGCACCCGCCACTGTGAGGTCTTCCCTGGTAAGATGTGACCACAAATCAGTCTCATTCAATGTAAATATCACACCTGACCCCCCCCCCCCCAGCAGCAACTTAACCAAAAAACTTCTCCAAAGCAGATTATAACATCTTACAGGATGGTATAAATAGCTTCATTGCACCTCCTCCCCCAGATGAAATTGGCAATTATGCTGAGTTCTACAACAATGCTTTATACAAACACCTGTGTAACTGCATTGACTCGGCCATACCTGGCAGGACCAAAACAAGTTTCTCAAGGAAGAGCAAACCTGTCTTCTGGACAACTGCCATTAACAGGTTTTACAATATGAGGAAGAAATTGCTGTCTAAGAATAAGAGGGAGCAAGCCCTAAATTGGAAACAGTCCCTTCTCAGCTTTAACAAGTAAATAAGACTTCCTGTGAAGTCTGCCAAAGCAAACTATGAATCCAAATGAGCTTTCTCAACTAAGCTAACCTGTTGGCTGATAGGTTCTGTGAAAACTTCATTCCCCTGTCCCTGCCACACATATAGCATGACATCCCTACCACCTGTCCCCTACCTTGTATCTCTAAAGAGCAGGTCATAAATGCCCTCTCTAAGGCCAAAAACACAGCATTTATGGAACCTGAAAACATCCCAGGCTGTGTCCTACATGGGCCCCAAGAAGAATTAGCAACATCATTGGGTACGCTTCTCAATCATAGTTGAACCACCAGCTTTGACCCAGCTGAATGGAAAATGGCCACCGTTGTTCCATTGCACAAAGGTGGTGCTTCCACTGACCCCAGGAACTATAGACCTATTAGCATTACTAGCCTCATCTGCAAGGCCATGGAGTGAATCATCATTGACCTTATCAACAAAGATATAGGTAATCTCCAAACACTTGCTCCTATTCAATTTGGTTTTGTCAAAGGGAAATCATGCCTATTAAACCTGGAGGACTTCTTTGAGACAGTCACCAAGGCCCTAGACATGGGAAAATCTGTACATACAGCCTACCTAGACTTAGCCAAGGCTTTTTACACTATCCCCCACTCAGGCATCATTGACAAATGTACCCAGGTAGGTATCAACTCCTATATCATTAGATGGGTCACTATCTGGCTCACTGATAAAATGCACATAGTCAAAATAGGGGAATCCACCTCCAACGGCAGACCTGTAACCAGTGATGTTTCATGGGGATCAGTCCTGGGACCTGTACTGTTTTGGAATCTATTTCTCTGAAGGACAAGCATAAACAAAAGGCCTGTGTCTGACAAAGTTTGATAATAACAATGCAAACTGGGAGCAATTATAGAATCTCCAAATGATGTCAATGTCCGACAAGAGGGTCTTACACAAACAAATGATTGGCATCAAAGTCATGGCCTTAAACTCAATGCAAAAAATGTATTATCATCCTCTTCGGTAAGAGCAATGTTCCTGCTAACTACCACATCCTAAGAATGCACTCAGTGGTGAAAGACCTGGGCATATAGGTTAACAGCGACCTTACCTTTAATCACCATGTCTCCACAGTGGTATGAAAGGTAATCTGTATTGCTGATCTCAGAATTAAGGGCATTGCCTCCAGAAAAAAAGAGGTTATAACCTCCCTGTACTCTTCCCTCATTAGACCAATAATTGAGTACAACACCCCTTTTGGTATATACCTTTCCAAGCACTTGCAGCAATTGGAGAGACCACAGAGGTTCCTCACAAGGAAAATGTAAGGTCTTCAGCATCTGTCCCATGTGGATAATCTGAAATCAATGTCACTTTATTCTGTTTCATACAGACTACTCAGAAGTGATCTCTGCCTTGCATATAAGGCAATTTCTGAACCTGCTTTATTGGAAATGCTACATATCTGCAAGTCAAATTGTACATGGGTTACTCACTTCAAAGACCTTAACCTGGTATTTGACATTAATAGAACCTTCTGATGGGACAGATTTGTCTCACAGAGGTTACCACACCTTTTGAACAGATTTCCACTTCATGTCAAACAGAGCACCTCATTGGCCCTCTTCAAATGCAATCTGGATGATTGGATGCGTAACCGTAAATTCACCCCGGGGGTCCACATGGGTCCTTCTTGGACAGGGGCAATGTGTGCTGATCATGGAAATAAGGGTAGAACTAGGTTAGGCTTGTGAGGGCCCAAGTGCCATTAGCCTAGCAACTTCCTCTGATACCATGATCCTGAGAGTTCTTGCATTGTTTCACAATGATATTTAGGCTAGGACTGTTTATGTAACTATGTTTTCTAAACATGTCTTACTTTATTTATTTATTTAGTTATTTCACTTGTTACTGGGCTATTCCTTCTGGGCAAACAGATGGCCCTTTTCACTGCTGGCCTGGGTAGAAAAGCTCCATAATAGTTACAAGTTTGACCGATAGCATGCAGTATTTGAAATAATAAACTACAGAAACATATGAACATACAGAAAAGTTAGTATGTATAATAGCCAATGATTGATTGTCATTTAGACATACAGTATGTTTTTTCAAGACATATTAGGAGTTGTGACTTAATTGTATGTGTGTGGGGGAGGGGGTAGAGTAAAGAAAATGACATAAATGAGTCTGACTAAAAACAGTTTGAGGTGTAAGAAGCTGTGGGCAGAATTAGGCTAAGGACTTAGAGAGGAGTGGAGCATGAGCAAAGTTTTAGCTGATTTTTGATGGATTTAGCATTTTTGGTTTGTCTAAGAACTTGGGGTATAAAGTTCCAAATTATTGTGGTATCGGAGTCCAGCAGAGTTCTTGGACTTGCTTACAGTCAGTAACAGCTTGTCAACAGACCATAGTGCTCTGATGAGCGTTATACTGCTGGAGTAGGTTACTTAGGCTAGCCTTGGACACTTTTCAGGGAGGTATAGGAGTTTGTGGGTTTTCACTAATTATAAGTGAGTTAGGGAGTGTCATAGCCACTGAAGTTGTTTCAGAGTTATATAGTGGTGAGCACAGTAGCTCTGGTTTGGGTAAAATGTGGTCAGTCAGTTGTAATATTGGTCTGGTGAGCTGTATGATGGTGGCATACAAAAGGGTAGTGAGAAGGAAAGTTCTGGCTTTAAGTACAGTTTAATCTTGTAGATGGTCCCTAGTTTTTGATGGGTTTTCCTTATTGTTGTTTGATGTGGTGGTCTAATTTCAGACTGCCATCAATGATGCCTCCTAATACTTTGGTGCTGGTTGCTAGTTCTATAACAATGTTATTAGAGGAAGTGATGGTAAATTGCTTCTTGTGTGGAGCTGGCTGCTTTGGGGTTGTTTGTTTGGGATTCAGTAATAATTGTGAGTCTCCTAGCCATGCTTCAGTGGAAGTTAGAGATCACTGTGTTAGATGCAGTAGTTTTTCTAGATTTGCAGAACATGGGTAGGATAAGGCTTCTGCTTCCAGTTTAATATATTCAGCTGGTATTTTGCCTGGGGCCATGGTGGTAGGTTTGAGTTTAAGGAGTAGCTTCTTTAGCTTGTTTGTAGCAGTAGGTGGTAGGGTGGTAGCAGGGTGGGAGTGGTGGTAGGAGTGGGTGGGGTGTTAATAAGAGAGGTAACTGGATAACATGAGCGTGGAATTGGTTTGTGATAATATTTGTTTGGTTAATTAAACATTAGTTGGGCTGTCATGATTTCTCTGATTTAGTGGAAGACTTATGGCTCTCCAGAAGGCTTTAGGATTACTTTGGGTCTCAGTTTGTAGTCTAGTATGGGAGATCTTTTTTTTCAGTTCTGATCTTGATTTTGGTAGAAGTTTTAATTCTTTGTATAATTGAAGACTGGATATAGTACTGTATTTCCTCTGTTTTCCATGCATTATCCTATTCTTTCATTAATTGTTTAGTATCTTAGACAGCCAGGGAGTGGGGTTGATTTTAATTCTTTTAGTTCTAATGGTAGCATGAGTATTTAGCATATTCATGAATGTAGAGTTAAACAGGGCTAAGGCTTAACCTAAGTGTAAGTTTTGTAGTACATTCCAGATAACTGCTTTCATCAGCTTTAAATGAGTTGGGCTGGAAGGAGATGAGGATGCAAGCATTATTAAATCGGTACTGTTTTTTATAGGAGTATTGCCCTTCTTTAATTTCCCCAAGTCTTTTGGGTTTTTAATACCATGACGGGATTCCTAAGTCAAAGTATAATTAAAGTTCATGAAATTAGTATTGTTTCAATCTTTGTAAAATAATTGAAGTACCACAAAGTCAAGTAACCAAACCACGAAGGCGGACAAACTACAGACGTTTATTGGAACAGGCAACACGTTGCAATCCAGATACAGACTAAGCACAGTTAGAATGCTTTCGCCAAACAGTTAGGCATCATCAGAGTCATAACAATCAAGCTTAAATCTCATACATTTTAAATACCATCTTTATCATTACAATTGGTTGAACCAAACCCCTCCCCCTAAAACCTTTAATTATATAACCTCATATTAAATATATGACACAAAATATAAAAAAAAAAAGAACACCTATCAACTAAAATATATTCTAATATACTGTCTATTAGTCACATTACAACTAATTTATTAAAGAATACAAACTTTAATCAATAAAAACCTTTTTTAAAAAAATTTTTTGTAAAAACATTTCCAAGTGGGTGTGTATGTGTTACAATTTATATCTTTTGAGATCTGAGTTTTAAAATTGGTTTGATAGAAATGTGGTCATTTAAACCTGGGGGTCTACAGGCATCTAGTCTAATTTGCCATTCTGTTTCCAAGGCCCCAACACGGTTGACCACATCCCCACCTTCACCACAATCAATTACCCGGCCTATTACAAAAAATAAAAACTTTTTAAAATCACTACATTGTGTACTATGTACATAAAGTGCATTGTGCAAATCTTTGTTTTTAATTGATCTTAAGTGCTCAGAAATCCGGTCTCGAAGCCTTCTAATAGTTTTGCCTACATAGTAAGCATTACATGTTACACACGAGGCAAGGTATACCAGGTTTTTTGTACAACAATTACACTGTCCTGGACATTTTATAGTGTATTTGTACCCTTCAACACATACATATGTACCCTCATTCACAAACCTACACATTCTACAAAATCCACACTTTTTCATGTTTGACCTATAATTTATTGTTTTATTCTTTTCCAAGATGTCCTTCAGGTTCTCCCCTCTACTGTACACAATATTAGGATTTTCACCCAGTGTCTTCTTGACCTCTTCACTCAGAGAGAAACTCCAAACTTCTTTAATCATTTCAATCAGGACAGGTGTCATCCCATTGTATTTAACCACTAACCGTGGTCCTTCTAACTCTTCTTCCTTCTCCCTGTCCTTTACTTCTCTTGATGTCAAACCACCCAATAAAATCGGGGCGTATCTACCTCGCCTCTCTCTACTTATATCTCTTTTTACACTCAATAAGAGTTTTAAAGGGTATCCACGGTCGAGGAACATCCCAATCAATTTAAACATTTCAACCTTAAAATCCTCATCTTGACTGACTAGCCTAGATGTTCTAACCATTTGAGCCTTAATTAGGCCCTTACGTTGATGAAATGGGTGGTAACTTTTGAAATGTAAAAGGGAGTTCGAATAGTTTTCCTTCCTAAATATATTACTGGAAAATCCTCCTGCATTTTTACGAATAAACACATCCAAATAGGAAATACTCTCGCTGTCCCATTTAAATGTAAACTTCAAAAAGTTTGTTGTACCTTCTAAGTAGTTCACAAATTCGGATGCTGAATTCTGATCACCCCTCCATAATATTAGTACGTCATCCAAAAACCTGTTGTACATGAGGATTTTGTCCTTAAATTTGTTAGGTTTGAGAATATATTCCCTTTCCCAGGTTAAAAGTACTGCATTGGCAAACAATGGGGCACACTTCGCCCCCATTGCTACACCTGAAACCTGCTGGAAAAGATCTCCTTCAAAAGCCAAAAAATTATTCTTTAACACTATTTCCATCAGTTCCAAAAGGAAATTTGTTTTTTGTCCAGAAAACAACCCACTGTTCACCATAGCCTCAGAGAATAACTCTAATCCTTCTTCTTGTGGAATAACCGAAAATAGGTTGACCACGTCTATAGTCAGGAACCCAAATTCACCCCTGATTCCTTCTACATCTTTGAACCTTTTCAAACAATGCCAGGAATCTTTTATTATGTGTTCCACATCTTTGAACATAGATTTAAGTGAAACATCTACAAAGGCCGCAATGGGTTCAGTTTTAGATCCTCTTGCACTAACTATAGGCCTGTATTCCAACTTGTCAGCCCCTTTATGTGTCTTCGGAATACCAAACAATGTGGGTATTTTCGGAAATCTAACTACCAAGAAGTCGTATTCATTCTCATTAATTGAACCTTGGGAAAGGGCATCTTGTAAAAATACGTCAATTTTCATGTAAGCCCTATTAATTTCACTTCTTGACACCACTCTATAAGTTTCGTCCCTGTTTAGTAAAGCTGTCATGTCAGAAATATAATCTATGTTGGTCATAATCACTGTACCCCCTCCCTTATCCGGCTTCATGAACCTATACAGACCAGATTTCTTTAAAGTACCTAATAGCTCTCTTTCTTTCATTGTTAGGTTGTCGTCCACCACTTTAAAATTTTTTGACATCTCCCTCACATGAGCCTCCACTATTCTTTCAAAACCTAATACTTCCTTGTGAATTGGAGGCACAAATGCACTTTTCCTTTTAAAATTACTGTGAATATTGGGGTTATACATTTTTATTATCTCACTGTTCTTCCCCCCAGCAAAAAACATTTTTAAATGCATCTGCCTTGTGAACATCTTTAATTCCACAAGCGTTTTTACTGTATCGGGTTTGAACGTAGGCACAAATTTAACCCCTTTTGAGAATAACTCAAAATGTTCTTTATTAATGTTAAGGTCGGTGTAATTGTATATACAGTAGTCATCTTTCCGAAAAACTTTAAAATTGCTTCCTTCCATAATAACAAATTCATCATTGTCTAAACTTCCAAACACACTCTCATTGTTTTGAGTAATTATTTCCTGTGTATCAATCATATTATTATCCTTACATACTCCATGTGTCTCTTCCATATTAAACAAGGGTGTTTCCCCTGTATTGTTGTAAAAGCAATTCTTTGCATCAAAAAATTCATAAATACCATCAATATTTATTTGTTCATTATTTACTGTCTCACTTACACTTCCTACCCCAAAACTGTCATTACACAAATTTCCTTCTCCATTAGAATTTTCCCCCACCAAGGTGTTCACATTTATTAATATCTCCCCCTCCTGTTGGTTCTTCCAAAAAAGTTTTCTTGTGTTTCCCCCCTGTTCGTTCCCCTGTTGCGCAGTCTCTCGGACCTCCGAGGTTGGTCCTCCGTATCTAAAAAATCATTCACACAATGTACCCCACCATTAAATTCTTCTGCAACATTAAAATCATAATTTTCTTCTACACATACAATTTCACCCTCTTGGTCATTAACTACATCAAATCCCCTGTATTTTGTCCCAGGCGGATATGCACATTTATGTTTGTAGTCTAGGGTGTCTCTTTTAAGTTTCTTTTCTTTTGTTTCAGAACTTCTTAAAACAAACATGTCTACACTTTTAATCACTCTATCAAAATTAATTTTGTATTGCTCAAACAAAAGATCAGTAGTGATACTCACATATAAATTCCTTATTTCATCCTTAATTTCATTCAACTTTTTGTCGTTATTCCTAATAATAATGTCCAACATATCAACACCTGTTTTGTTGAACAACTCAACCAGTTCAGAAAATGCTGCCGACCCCTCGTCGATCCCCATGGGCCTTTTCCAAATCCTGAGACCCTTCGGAACTTGATTTAAGTCTCTGGATTTACTTAAAAACTTCGTGTCAAGCTGAATTGCTCGATATTTTTTACAAAGTTTCTCGTAGTTGTAAATTTGTTCCCTTACACTTGGTTTAGCAGTCAATCTTTGGTTCCTGCTGTTGGTATCCCGTGTAGCTGGCTCGTCGAACCAGGAAGTGATGTCAAAATCTTCGTTAGTCCCAAACCCATTCGGGTGGACAACTGCACCTTCCTGCGATGTGTTCCTAGTGTGGGAACCAGTCTGTGAACCAGCCACCACCGCATACAATCCTGTCCTAGGCTGCTGCCCACACGGAATTGTCCCCAGTGGTGAATGCAAAGTGAAGCATCGAACCTCAGTGTCGGTAGGGCTCACCGGTTCCATTACACCTTCTCGTCCGGTCACATCGCTGACACTGTTCGCCCCATTGACCGCTTCTCCATCATAAACTTTAATTAACTTGTCCACCACAACTGCCAGCTCCTTTAAAAGCGCCTGCATGTTGTGTCCACCAAACGCTGATCACGGCAACTTCCCAGTGGTTTAAACAAATCAAAAAACAAACGCAAACACCCACCAGGGCAGAATCGAGTAAAATAATTGAAGTACCACAAAGTCAAGTAACCAAACCACGAAGGCGGACAAACTACAGACGTTTATTGGAACAGGCAACACGTTGCAATCCAGATACAGACTAAGCACAGTTAGAATGCTTTCGCCAAACAGTTAGGCATCATCAGAGTCATAACAATCAAGCTTAAATCTCATACATTTTAAATACCATCTTTATCATTACAATTGGTTGAACCAAACCCCTCCCCCTAAAACCTTTAATTGTATAACCTCATATTTAATATATGACACAAAATATAAAAAAATATATAAAAAGAACACCTATCAACTAAAATATGTTCTAATATACTGTCTATTAGTCACATTACAACTAATTTATTAAAGAATACAAACTTTAATCAATAAATACCTTTTTTAAAAAAATTTTTTGTAAAAACATTTCCAAGTGGGTGTGTATGTGTTACAATTTATATCTTTTGAGATCTGAGTTTTAAAATTGGTTTGATAGAAATGTGGTCATTTAAACCTGGGGGTCTACAGGCATCTAGTCTAATTTGCCATTCTGTTTCCAAGGCCCCAACACGGTTGACCACATCCCCACCTTCACCACAATCAATTACCCGGCCTATTACAAAAAATAAAAACTGGGTGAAAATCCTAATAAAAAAGACACTGGGTGAAAATCCTAATATTGTGTACAGTAGAGGGGAGAACCTGAAGGACATTTTGGAAAAGAATAAAACAATAAATTATAGGTCAAACATGAAAAAGTGTGGATTTTGTAGAATGTGTAGGTTTGTGAATGAGGGTACATATGTATGTGTTGAAGGGTATAAATACACTAATAAATGTCCAGGACAGTGTAATTGTTGTACAAAAAACCTGGTATACCTTGCCTCGTGTGTAACATGTAATGCTTACTATGTAGGCAAAACTATTAGAAGGCTTCGAGACCGGATTTCTGAGCACTTAAGATCAATTA
Organism: Protopterus annectens; assembly: GCF_019279795.1. Taxonomy (NCBI): domain Eukaryota; kingdom Metazoa; phylum Chordata; order Ceratodontiformes; family Protopteridae; genus Protopterus; species Protopterus annectens. The sequence goes on along the minus strand of NC_056739.1, from coordinate 934,083,178 downwards.
AAAACAAAGATTTGCACAATGCACTTTATGTACATAGTACACAATGTAGTGATTTTAAAAAGTTTTTATTTTTTGTAATAGGCCGGGTAATTGATTGTGGTGAAGGTGGGGATGTGGTCAACCGTGTTGGGGCCTTGGAAACAGAATGGCAAATTAGACTAGATGCCTGTAGACCCCCAGGTTTAAATGACCACATTTCTATCAAACCAATTTTAAAACTCAGATCTCAAAAGATATAAATTGTAACACATACACACCCACTTGGAAATGTTTTTTCATACAAAAAAATTTTTTAAAAAAGGTATTTATTGATTAAAGTTTGTATTCTTTAATAAATTAGTTGTAATGTAACTAATAGACAGTACATCAGAACATATTTTTGTTGATAGGTGTTCTTTTTATATATTTTTTATATTTTGTGTCATATATTTGATATGAGGTTATACAATTAAAGGTTTTAGGGGGAGGGGTTTGGTTCAACCAATTGTAATGATAAAGATGGTATTTAAAATGTATGAGATTTAAGCTTGATTGTTATGACTCTGATGATGCCTAACTGTTTGGCGAAAGCATTCTAACTGTGCTTAGTCTGTATCTGGATTGCAACGTGTTGCCTGTTCCAATAAACGTCTGTAGTTTGTCCGCCTTCGTGGTTTGGTTACTTGACTTTGTGGTACTTCAATTATTTTACTCGATTCTGCCCTGGTGGGTGTTTGCGTTTGTTTTCTGAATTGTTTCAATCTTTGATGTTAAACAGAAGTGCTCTTCGCAGCACCTGCAATGTGTTAGCAATGACTCTAGCAATTCATATGGAGTTACATGGATTGGTAACATATCCAAATATGATTGTGAATTGTTTTTTATTACGACCTGTTGCCCCTACTACTACTGGAACTCTCTGGGTATTCTTCTTCCATATTGTCCTCATTTCCACCTGTAAATCCTGGCATTTTATGACTGCTACTTTTGCCTTCTTTTCATGGACTATTATATCTGAAAAAACACCCATCAGTGTGCTATTTTATCCTTTCACAGTTGGTGTTTTTTGTCTTTACGTGTTCATTTTTCCACCTGGGATGTTTTTTGTTATTTGACTACTATATCTGGTTTTCTCACATCTATTTTTTTTAAATTTTGGTAGTGGGTGATCTCATGTGATATTAACTTCATAATTTTCTATAATGCTATCTGGCTCATGTTTCCAGTGTTTTTTCTGCCACTTTATACAATAATGTTTGCACAATCCCTAATGTAACAGTCTTATCACATTATGATGCCTTTCAGTATACAATCCTTCTGCCATTAGTTTATTGCAATCAAGATGTGGGACTGTTTCCAGTTCTGTTTTACAAAACTACATTTGTCCATTTCTCCCAGATGTTCAATGAACTTTGGGCCACCAATATTAACCTTCAACTTTTGTTTTAAATTCACCTCTCTTTAACCATTCCTGTATTCGTTCCTGATCAACATAAGCCTGTTCCAAGAGCTTCCTATACTTGCAACAATATTTATGCATTTTCCACATTTCTTGCCTTCTCATCTGATCCTTCACCTTATGTTCTTTCTTTTGTTTTTTGGCACATTCATTTGCTGCCTGATTGTTATCTACTTCTGGTTTGATTTCCATTCCTGTTTGACACCGATATGCTTCTGCTAAACTTAGCAGGGAAGACATCTTAGACTTTTTGTCCTCATGTTTAAGAACTTTAACTACATTTCGGTCCTGTGAAGTCAACAGATATGTGTGCAGTCCACGATTACAGATCTATACATGTAATCAGTTTCAAGGAGGCCCATCCCTCCTTCAGAACATGAGATATAATCTTTTGATGAGCATGAATCATCCATTTTCTTTTCTTGTCTAACCTGTCCAACACATTTTGGGGCCAATGAATCACTCAAACGCTGTAAGTCAAGATAGAAAAAGCAACTTGGTTTATAGCTTGGGCTTTATTCCTAGATATCAATGCTGTTTTTAGTATTAATTTAAGCCTTCTGCAATATTCCTTACTGACTTTTATTTGCATTTGTTCATGTTTTATTGTTGATCCTTCATCAATTCACAAATATTTATGCACTCCCTCTTGCTCAAGTTCTTTTATCTCACATTCCTGACCCAAACTGATATTTTCTTGGTGCTGCAGCTCTCTTGCTTAAAAGGTTGCTTTTGCATATTTATCAAGACCAAATGACTTTCTTGCATCATCTGAAAATGTTTTAACCACTTGCAGTTGTGCTTTCAGTTCCTCATCTGATGAACTATACAGTTTAAAATCATCCACAAAAGAAGATGAGAGGTCTTTACAGTTTGATGTTTTCTAGGAGCCAAATTATAGCCATGGCCTAATGTGTTAAGGGTGTATATTACATGATCGAAGTTTCAAAACTTCAAATCTGATATGGTCGACACCATATAATCGAAGTCTTGACACGTCGAAAATGTAATAAAATGCAACAACCTATAAAAACAAACCATTTAAAACAGTCTAAGCAGGGCGGTAAGCCCACCTGCACCCCCACACCCCCCACTACTTAAATATACCAACTTAACCAACTTAAATATACCAACTCCGAGTTCGCACTATAGTACAGAAAAGGGAAATCTTCCCTTTTCGTGCTGTACAGAGATCTCCATTAAAAGATTTGAAGTTTCAAGACTATGATCATATGGTGTCGACCATATCAGATTCAAAGTTTTGAAACTTTGATCTTCTGATATAGACCCATGTGTTAAGTAGACAGCTTAATGGGTTAAGGGCAAGACAGACTAGCAGCAGTGACAGGGAGTTGCCCTGAAATATCCCTATTTGAATTTTTATCCCTGAAATAATAATTTGTCCTTTGTTAAGGCTTCATTATAAAATAATCTGCTACTGTTTCATGGTCACTGTAATGTAATCGATCAGTGTAGGATGTATCTTATACATTTTTAAGCACTCTTTTATCCATGAATGCGGGATATTGTCAAATGCTTTTAGCAGCAGTGACAGGGAGTCACCCTGAAATACCCCCATTTGAATTTTATCCCTGAAATAATAATTTGTCCTTTATTAAGGCTTAATTGTAAAATGATCTGCCACTGATTCATGGTCACTGTAATGTAATAGATCAGTGTAGGATGTATCTTATACATTTTTAAGCACTCTTTTATGCATGAATACGGGATATTGTCAAATGATTTTTTGTCGTCAGTCCATGCCATACTTAGACTTTAGACTTTTTCGCTTTTTACAGTTCCCCAATATGACTTTGTTTAAAAACAAATGATCCTTTGTTCCATATGACTTTCTTTTATTACCCTGTTGTTCTATTGACATGATTGAGTTTTCTTCTAAATGACTTTAAACTCTGTCATCATCAATTCCGGTGTATAGTTTATATGTTGCCAGAAGGCAAGTTATTGGTCTATAATTTTTTGGATAACTTACAGGTTCACTCATATGTAGGAGCATTGTTTTTCCTGTTGTTAACCAGGCTGGTGCCTGTTCGGGGTGTGCATGCAAATAGTTCTTACTCATGGCTAAATCATCATACAAAGATGTTAATACTTTTAGCCAGTAGTTAGGTACTGCATCTGGGCCTGAGGTTTTCCAGTTGGAGGCTTTTCTTAACTGTATTTCAGTCTCTCTGGCCATTGCTTCATCCTAGTTCTGTCCTTTACATCTGAACTTCTTATTCTTTCTTTTCCTTCTTCTATTCATTTAGCATCTTTGTCATGTTCCATGGTATCTTCATAGATATTTTTCCAAAATGTATTTATTTCTTCTTTTTTGGGTGGTCTTTCAATTCCTTTTGCTTTATTTCACAATTCTCTATAGAACATTTTGGGGCCGTCAATAAATTGCTTATTTTGCACTTTCCCTTTATATTATCTACATACCTCCTAAGTGTTTCTGCCGGTGCTGAGATTTTTAGTTTATTTGCAATAGTGCATGATAGATCCTGATCTGTTCTGATACTGTGCATTACTTTTATCACGTCTATCTTTCTGAGTATTTTTTTATATGTTCCCTCTTCTATAATCTTCTAACAGTGACACTTCTTGTCTTAATTGCTTTACCACTCTTGTTCGGTATATACTTTTCCGAGGTACAGGCAAACGTGGGAGGACTATGGCTCACCAAGTTCGCAGACGACAGCAAACTGGGCGCCATAATCAACTCTCCAGCTGACACAAACATCCTTCAAAAAGGTCTCACAGAGACAGATAACTGGTGCCAGCACCATGGTTTAAAGCTAAATGCCAAAAAATGTATAGTCATACCCTTTGGCAAAAACAATGTGCCCACAAATTACCACATAGGTGGAAACCCATTAAGTACAGAGAAAGTTATTAGGGACCTGGGGACCCAAGTTGATAGCAATCTCTCCTTTGAAAACCACATTGCCAAAATAGTTAGAAAGACCTTCTACATAGCCCACCTCATCACGAAGGGTTTCACATCTAGATCAAGAGAGGTAATCGTGCCTCTTTATTCATCCCTCATCAGGCCCATTATAGAATACAATGCCCGTTTTGGGATGTACCTTACCCGACACCTGCACCAATTAGAAAGACCCCAAAAGTATCTCACCAAGAGGATCAAGGGTCTCAAACAGATGCCATATACTGCTCGGTTAAAAAAACTCCAGCTCTACTCAGTTGCATACCGCCTACTTCGAGGCGATCTATGCCTGACATACAAAGCTATGTCAAATCCAGAATTAATGGGCATGCTCCACCTCAGTAAATCTAAATCCCTTAGAGCCACACGCTCGAGGGACTTGAACCTCAGCACAGAAATAAATAGAACTTGCTGGAGGGACAGGTTCATAACCCAGAGGCTCCCTTTGCTCTGGAATAGAATTCCAGTTCATGTGAGGCAGAGCACCTCACTGAATCTCTTCAAGAAGAATCTTGATGAGTGGATGGGGGATCGTAGGTTTGCCCCAGGGATTACTTCCGTGTCACTATTAGACAGAGGCACAGTAAACTAAACCTTAAAAAGGGCACAGTATACTCAATTCAAGGGGGTGGAATAAGCCATACAGAATCGGGCTAGGCTTATAATTGCCCCAGGGCAGATAGCCTAGTATGAACCTATGAACCTATGACCCTATTTCCATGATGGCATTTGATTTCTCCCCTTCCTTTCCCTTACTACCCCGTGTTCTTGAGGTAGAATTTTATCAGTTATTAATTTAGCTACACAGTAATATATTCTGTTTACTTCTGTTATATCACATGGATCTCCATGGGCAGTACTAATTACTGTGTTCATTTGTTTTATCAAACTTCTATATGTTTGGGTTTTATTGACCTTCTGCAGTCTATTTCTTTCATTGATCTTAATATGTCTATCTGTCTATTAAATCAAGCAATTCTTCTCTTTCTTTCTTTCTTCTAAACTGAGGACACATTTTTTGTTTTCCATTTCCTGCGGGCACTCTATAGAAAGCTCTATAGCATCATCCCGTGGCACATTCTCTTCAGTTTCATCCTGTGTCATCTGTGTCTATGTCATATGGGAACTCACTAGCCTATCACTCCTCAACAATAACTGTGTCAGAGTTGCCACAGTTTCCTGTTCCTTTCCTTTGCTTTTCAGCTTCAAGTGAACATTTAAAATGGTTTCTTGTGGAAGGCTCCAAAATATCTTCATATGGCAACTGCCCAGCTGCTTCCTGTTCCACTGTTTTCTCCGTAATTTGGATGTCCATTGCTCTATCCTGCTGTGGTGTTTTCTGAGTTAGATTTTCTACACTGAATCCTTCACCTTGCAGGTACTACATAACCTCAGTTTCTATTTCTTTAACTTCTCCATTGATAATCTTCTTTTCTACTTTTACTCCTTGTTTTCTTATTTTTTTATTGTAAAGTTTTCCATGTCTGGATTCCTTTGCCTGTATTTCTCTTCAAATATCTTTGATGCAACTCTTTTTGTATTTATTAGATTTATTTTCTCCATTGCATAAATATTACACCATATTCAATTTCTTTTTCTTTCCCATGTCCATATTTATACTTCAGAAGTCTCCTAATCTTTCTGTTTCTCCTTACTTTGGGGACTCTTTCCATCATTTTGTGATGTAACCTATGTTAGATCGTCTACACCAAATCATTCACTTTGCAAGCATTCCATAACTTCAACTTCTATTTTTTAACTTCTACTTTACCAGTCTTCTTCTCTACATTCCCTCTTTGTGATATTTTTTATTGTGAAATTTTCCATATCTGGATGCTTTTGCCTGTATTTTTCTTCAAATATCTTTGGGGCTGCCTTTTTTATATTGATTAATTTTGCTTTCAACTTTGCATAAATACTGCACCATACTAAATCTCTCTTTCTTTCCCATGAACATATTTCTTTTTCTTACTTTTCAAAAGTCTCTAGGTTTTGTTGTTTATATTTTCACACTTCCTCAGATGATTCTTTTTCTAAACAGATCAAAGTTTCTTGTTCTGTATATTGTTTTTCACAAATCTGTTGTATTAATGAATACAATTTTTCATTTGAAGCTTCAGATAGTTTTTCTTGTAGAAGTGTTTTTCTTTCCTCTAATTTCTCTCTTAATCATTGTGTTTATTTTGTGTCTGGAAATGTTGGGCTTTTAGCATTATAGTAACATAATTTCTTTCTTGTCCTCAATAGTCCACTCTATCTTTTTTATGGCTCTTCTTCGGCCTATCAGTTTTTGTGATTTATGTGAACTACTACTTCGTTCTCCAATGGTGGGGGGGGGGGTCATCCATTGTAGCAATGTTTCCATATTTTGAGGATTCTACACTGTCAACTTTTCTAGTCCTGGCACCAGTGTGCCTACCAGAATTGGGCACTTTTTTATCCAGGGTCTTGTGCACCCAGCTATCTTGTTTAATTTTTACCTATTTCTGTCCATGGTATATGCTATATAAATACAGTCTATATATCAGTGTCATCTTGGTGAGATTTTGTGAAAAACACCTCACAAAGGTACTCACCTAGACTTGGGGATGAATTCAGTTTCAGCAATAATACTTTTCTTTACTTCTGACTTAATATCTCTCTATTTGCACTCCCCTTCTTTTAATTTCTCCAAATCTTTTGGGTTTCTAATACCATGACAGGAATGGACCCCATTCCTATGTCAAAGTATGATTAAAGTTCATGAAATTAGTATTGTTTCAATCTTTGATTTCAGCCAAAACTGCTCTTTGCAGCACCCACAATGTGCCCAATAATGACTCCTTCTGAAATTTGTATGGGGTTACCTGTATTGTTAACATATCTAAATACGATTGTATTTTCTTTTTTATAAGACCTTTTGCCCTTACTAGTTTTGGAACTGTCTGGGTATCTTTCTCCCACATTACTCTCATTTCTGCCTGCAGATCTATCACTCCAAAACCGTAAGTTAGTACAGGAAGAGCAAACTGGCTTATAGCTTGGATTTTGTTCCTAGACGTCAATGCTGTTTTCAGGATTAAAGTCTTCTAAAATATTCCTTACTAAGTTTTACTCACATTTGTTCATGTTTTTTTGTATATCCTTCATAAATTCCCAAATATTTATACACTTCCTCTTGCTCAAGTTCTTTTATATCACATTCTTGGCCCAAACTGATGTTTCTGGTGCTGCAGTTTTTCTTTTAATACTCTCCTTTACCTGCTGACTTATCATCTCTCCAGTCAGACCCATTCTTTGATTCCTCCAAGTCTTTTGGGTTTCTAATACCATGACGGGAATGGACCCCTTTCCTAAGTCAGAGTACGATTAAAGTTCATGAAATTAGTATTATTTCACTCTTTGATGTTAGCCAAAAGTGTTCTTTGCAGTACCCGCAATGTGCCCAGCAATGACTCCTTCTGCAATTCATACGGCATTACATGAATTGGTAACATATCTAAATCTGATTGCAAATTCTTTTTTATAAGACCAGTTGCTCCTACTACTATTGGAACTGTCTGGGTGTCTTTCTTCTATATGTCTCTCATTTCTGCCTGCAGATCAAGGTATTTTATGACTTTGTGTCTCTCTGTATGCAAGATACTATAGTCACTAGGTGTGGCAATTTCAATGATCAATGCTACTTTTGTCTTCTTTTCTTGGATCACTATGTCCAGTTTTCCAGCATCTATCTTTTGGACTGTTGGTATTGGGTGAACCCATGTGATGTGAACTTAATCATTTTCTATGATTCTCTGTGGCTCATGTTTCCAATGTTTTTCAGTCACTCAGTACCATAATGTTTGCACAATCTCACCACATTATTATGCCTTTCAATATACAGTCTCTCTGCTATTAGAGCATCACAACCAGCAATAAGGTGTGTAACTGTTTCCAACTCGGTTCCATAAATCCTACATATGTCTGTTTCTCCCACATGTTCAATGGACTTAGTAAACTAGCGTGTATGCAGCCCAATATCTTGGGATGCCAATATTAACCTTTCTTTTCTTGATGTAAATTCATCTCTCCTTAACCATTCTTGCATTCCTTCTTGATCAACATGAGGCTCTTCCAGAAGTTTTTTATACTTGCAACTATGTTTATGTTTTTTCCACATTTCTTGCCTTCTCATCTGATCCTTCACCTTATATTCTTTCTTTTTTTTTTAGCACATTCGGTTGCTGCCTGGTTTTTATCCATTCCTGCTTGATGCCGATATACTTCTGCTAAATTAAGCAGAGATGTCATCTTAGATTTATTCTCCTCATGTTTCAAAACTTTCACCACATTTGGATCTTGTGAGGTCAGTAGGTATGTGTGGAGTCCCACGATTGCAGATCTATACATGTAATCAATTTCAAAGAGGCCCATCCCTCCTTCAGAACGGGTGATATATAATCTTGGTATACACTGATTTTTTAAAATCATTTGGTGAGCATGAAGCATCCTTCTTGTTTTGATATCCAATCTATCCAACACTTTTTGGGGCCAGTCAATCACTCCAAAACTATATGTTAGGACAGGAAGAGCAAATTGATTTATAGCTTGGATCTTGTTCTTAGGTGTCAACGCTGCTTTCGGGATTAATTTAAGTCTTCTAAAGTACTCCTTACTAAGCCTTATTCACATCTGTTCATGTTTTATTACTGATCCTTCATCAATTCCCAATTATTTATACAACCCCTCTTGCTCAAGTTCTTTTATATCACATTCTTGTCCCAAACTGATGTTTTTCTAGTGCTGCAATTTTCCTTTTTTAAAGGTTACTTTTGCACATTTATCAAGACCAAATGACATTCCGATATCATCTGAAAAAGTTTTGACAACCTGCAGCTGTGCTTTCATTTCCTCATCTGATGAGCTATGCAATTTTAAATCATCAACAAAGAGAAGAGAAGAAGTCATTAGACTTTGTTATTTTCTAGAAGCCAAATTGTAGCCATGGCCTAGGCTGTTAAGTAAGCAGCTTAATGGGTTAATGGCAAGGCAAAATAACAAGGGTGACAGAGTCACCATGGAATATCCCCCTTTGAATTTTTATCCCTGGGATAATAATCTGTCCTTTATCATGGCTTAATTGCAAAGTGGTCTGCCACTGTTTCAAGGTTACTGTAATGTAATCAATCAGTGTTGGGTGTATCTTATACATTTTTAAACACTCTTTTATCCATCAATGTGGGATACTATCAAATACTTTTTTGTAGTCAATCCATGCCATACTTAGTTTTTTCCCCGTCTTACAATTCTCCACTATAACATTGTTTAACAGCAAATGGTCCTTTGTTCCATATGACTTTCTTTTATTTCCCTTTTGTTCTACTGCCATAATTGAGTTTTCTTCTAAATGACTATAAACTCTGTCAGTGTCAATTCCCGTGTATAGTCTGTATGTTGTCGGAAGACAAGTTATTGGTCTATAATTTTTAGGGTAGCTTGAAGGTTCACTCTTAAGTAAGAGCATTGTTTTTCCTGTTGTTAACCAATGCGGTGTGTGTTCGGGGTGCATATAAAAATAGTTCTTACTCATGGCTAAATCATCATGCAAAGAAGTTATTACTTTACGCCAAAAGTTAGGTACTGCATCTGGGACTGGGGTTTACCAATTAGAGGCTTTTCTCAACTTTATTTCAATCTCTCTATTTGTTATTTCATCCCATGTCATATCCTGTACCTTTAAACTTCTTATTCTCTCTTTTACTTAGTCTATGCATTTAGCATCTTTGTTAAGTTCCACAGGATCTTCATAGGTACTTCTCCAAAATGTATCTACTTCCTTTTTTTGGCGGTCTATCTATTCATTTTACCTTATTTCCCAGTTCTCTATAGTCATCAATAATTTGTTTGTTTTGTGTTTTTCCCTTATATTTATCTTTGTATCTTCTAAGTCTTTCCACCTGTTTTGTAATTTTTAGTTTGTTATCTCCAATAGTGCATAATAGACCCTGGTCTGTTCTAATATCACACATTGCTTTTATCATATCTATCTTTCTTAATATTTTCTAATTAGCTGCTTTATGGTTTTTTCTATTTGATATTTTCATGATGGTGCTCGCTGTTGCCCCCTCTTTTCCCTCGCTACCCTATGTTCCTGTGGTAGAACTTTATCAGTTATTAATTTAGCAGCACAGTAATATATTCTGTTTAATTCTGTTATATCGCATGGATCTCTATGTACAGTCCTAATTACTGTATTCATTTGTTTTATCAAGCTTCTGACTTTTGGGGTTTTATTAACCTTCTGCAGTCTATTTCTCTCATTGATCTTGATATATCTATCTTTGTCTATTAAATCAAGCAACTCTTCTCTTAACTCCTTTCCTTCCATACTGAGGGTACATCCCTTGCTTTCCATTTCCTGTGGGCATTCTATAGAAAGTTCTATAGCATCTTCCTGTGGCACATTCTCTTCAATTTCATCCTGTGTCTTCTGTTGTTCTGTCATATGGGAACTCACTGGCCTATCACTCCTCAACATTGACTGCATCAGTTTCCACAGTTTCCTGTTTCTTTCCTTGCTGTCTAGCTTTAAGTGAATGTTTATACTGGTTTCTTGTGGAAGGCTCCAAAATATCTTGATATGGCACCTGACCAGTTACTTCCTGTTCCACTGGTTTCCCCTTAATTTGGATATCCATTGCTCTATCTTGTTGTGTAGCTTTCTGTATTTGATTTTCTACACTAAATCCTTCTCTTTGCAGCTGCTCCATAACCTCAATTTCTATTTCTTTGACTTCTCCATTACTCATCTCTTTTTCTACTTTTCCTCTTAGTCTTCTTATTTTTTGTATTGTAAAGTGTTCCATATCATAGGTTCATAGGTAGATACTAGGCTATCTGCCCTAGGGCATTTATAAGCCTAGCCAGAGTGTATTTGGCTTCTGCCTCCCTATTAGATTAGCCTACTGTGCCTCTGTAAAGTAGGTCACAGAAGGTACCCTCTTAAGATTAGTTTACTGTGCCTCTGTCTAGCAGGGACACAGAAGAGATCCCAGGGGTGAATTTGCGATTTCCCATCCACGCATCCAGATTTTGCTTGAAGAGGGTCAGCGAGGGGTTATGTCTAAAATGAATTGGGATTCTATTCCAGAGTGATGGGAGCCTCTGGGAAATTAATCTGTCCCTTCAGCATGTCCTATTTATTTTTGTGCTGAGGTTTAGGTCCCTGGAGCGTGTAGCACTAAGGGACTTGGGTTTTTTGAGGTGGAGCATGTCCTTTAATTCTGGGTTTGACATAGCTTTGTACGTCAAGCATAGATCGCCTCTGAGTAGGCAGTAAGCAACTGAGTAGAGCTGGAGTTTCTTTAGTCGAGCTGCATAGGACATCTGTTTGTAGCCCATGATCATCTTGGTGAGGTACTTTTGGGGTCTCTCCAGTTTCTGCAGGTGTCGGGTAAGCTACATCCCAAAAGGGGGATTGTATTCAATTTTGGGCCTGATGAGTGACAAGTAGAGGGGCACAATGACCTCTCTTGATCTAGATGCAAACCCTTTTGTGATATGGTGGGCTATATAGAAGGTCTTTCTAACCACTTTGGCAATGTGATTATCAAAGGAGAGATTACTATCTACGTTCGTCCCCAAATCTCTAATTACTTCTTCCGTACTTAATGGATTACCACCTATGTGGTAATTTGCGGGCACCTTGTTTTTTCCAAAGGGGATGACTATGCACTTTTTAGCATTTAGCTTGAGGCCGTGGCTCTGGCACCAAGCATCTGTCTCTGTGAGACCCTTTTGGAGGATGCTTGTGTCAGCTGGAGATTCGATTATGGCCCCCAGTTTGCAGTCACATGCGAACTTTGTCAGCCATAATCCCCCGTGTTAGCCTGAACCTCAGAGAAGTATATACTGAACAAGAGAGGTCCCAGAACTGAGCCCTGTGGGACGCCACTTGTAACTGGTTTGAATTCGGACATGGCACCTGTGATTCTGACCATATGGGTTCTATCTCTGAGCCAGTTTGCACCCCATCTTGTGATATAGGGGTTGATTTTAAGCTGGTAAGCTTATTTATGATGCCTGAGTGGGGTATTGTGTCGAAGGCTTTTGCGATGTCCAGGTAGGCTGTGTGGACTACCTTGCCCTCATCTATGGCTTTGGTAACTGTTTCAAAGAAATCAACTAGGTTTAAGAGGCAAGACCTGCCCTTAACAAAGCCAAATTGGGTAGGGTCCAGTGTCTGGAGGCTCCCAATATCTTTGTTTATGAGTTCCATGATAATATGCTCCATAGCTTTACAGACCAGACTAGTCAGGCTTATGGGGCGATAGTTTCCGGGGTCCGTTGTGGCACCACCTTTGTGGAGTGGGACCACTGTAGCTGTACACCATTCTTTGGGTACATATCCTGTAGTAAGGCTAAGTTTGAACAGTGACTTAATGTGAGGGTTCAGTTCTTCTTGGAGCTCATGCAAGACACAGCCTGGGACACCGTCTGGTCCCATAGATGCTATGTTTTTTGCTTTGGAGAGGGCAGCTTTCACCTGTGCATCTGTGATGTTAGGGAGGTTACATTCAGTTGGGATAGGCATTTGCTCCTTTGGGGAAGGGGGAGAAGTTTGCACTGAATCTGTCTGCCAGGATGTTGGCTATGTCTGTAGGTTCGGTATATTTTGTACCATTATGCAACAATTCAGAGCATATCTGGGAGTTTCCGCCCATGTTCCTGACATAACTAAAGAAGGCCTTGTGATTATCTTTAGTGTCTAGGGCAATTTTTCTTTCGAAGCTGGCCTTTGATGATTTTATGAGGGATCGAAGTTTCTTGCTAATACTTATCAGGTATGCCTTCCCTTTTTGGGATTTTGCTCTGTCATGTAGTAGCTTCCTCCTTCTGTTGTATAGCTTATCTATGGCCGGGGTCCACCAGACCGGTCTCCTGTTTTTGGAGCAGTGAGTCTTGGTTTTATTTGGGATAGCATGATCCATGCATTCCTGCAGGTGCTCATAGAATGCATTTGTAAAGGATTCTGCGGAATGGGCTGTATTATCCTCTGGCCCAGGGGCTTTGAAGGATTCCACCTCAGTCTTGAGAAGTGCAAAGTTGGCTTTTGAGAAATTCTTTACAGTGATTTCCTTGGCTGGGGGTGGGGAAGGGATATAGATGTCCAGGGAAATTTGTTTATGGTCTGATCTTACCAATGAGGGGTTTACCTCTGGTGTGGAACATAAGAGTCCCCATGTTGGTGATGACCAGGTCCAATATGTTGTTCCCCCTTGTGGGAGTGGTGACCAGTTGTTCCATTGTGTTAGAGTTTATAAATTCAAGTAACCGTTGGGCGAGGGTGTTTGGGCTTGAGTAGTTTTCCCAGTCAATGCTTGGGTAGTTGAAGTCACCCAATAACATAGTGTTTGGCGAGACCTTCATATTCTCCAGTGTTCTGAGGAATGCCAAGTGGGGTTCCTGTAATAGGGAGGGTGTTCTGTAGCAGGCTACAAACTGAAAGGCAGTTTTGCCCGCTGTTAGTTGCAAATGGATGGTTTCTGATGCTTCGTGCAGTGCCACTAACCTGGAGGTGTAGGTATCTTTGATGAATATAGATACTCCCCCTCCTTTTGTGCTTCGTTCTGAGTTTTGGGGCTGAAACGCATGGTATGTGTTATAACCTGGTAGTGCTGGGGTGATCTCAGGAGCCTTGAACCAGGTTTATGTTACTGTACAGACATCGATTTTCTCCATACTGAGGAGAGCCTCGAATGCGTGCATCTAGAGGTTTAGACTTCTGGCATTGACTAGCATTACCTTTAGTTTTTTTATCCTTGGGTTGTCTATGGAGGTGGGTTTGTCCTTTGAGCCTTGCCTAAAAAAGGCACTATGGGGGTGGCAAGAGCCTTGACCAGTATACAAAAGCCTAAGGGTGACAGGTGCAAGCCATCCCTAGTGAAGCATTGTGGCTTGTCGAGCATGTCATCCCAGGCTGACAGACACTGGATCCCCTTTGAATGACACCAATACTTTAGCCAATTGTTGAAACTGATCATTTTGTCTTTATACTGTGGCATAATTCTTGGTGAGGGCAAGATGCTACTCAAGGTCAGGGTCATACCAGCCTGGGCTACATGGTCAGAGAGCTCCTCTATGTCTCTTTTCATGTAGTCCAGGGAGGTACGTCTCAAGTCATTCACACCAGCATGGACAATGACGGAGTCATATTTGTACTTGCTTTGGAGTGACCTGAGTGCTTGCGTTATGTGGCAGATCCTGGCACCTGACAGGCAGCTTACAGTGACCTTCTCCTTGTTCAGTCTGGTGAGTGGGACGTCAGTGTGCCAGACAATAGAGTCCCCTATAACAAGTGAATTTGGTGTGTTGTTTGGCCTTAAGGGCTGTGACTGTGAGGCACACTGATTTTGTGAGATATGTGATTCATGGGTATTGTTGAGGGGTGGCTGTTGTTTGGATATCTGCTTAGGAGGTCTTTGATGTTTAGGCAGATTTTTATTTAGAGCCTCCGAGTATGTTTTTGTGTGTTTATGTGTTGGGTATGCAGATGCAATAGGTCTGTGTGAGACTGGATTTATGGTGTGGGTGGCTACCTTTTCCTCCTGACTGACTGTGGCAGTCTTGGGTTGAGAGAGCTCTGCCTCCAGTTTGGCTGTGTAACTGCATCTCTCACATGTATTAGAGTTTGTTGGAAGGAGGATAGGGTTGTCTGTGTACATAAGGCAATTGTAACATTGCCTCAAAATTCCCAGATTCACCAGCTGGACTGGAGAGTAACCTTGAAACTGACCCTTGGACATACCAGATTTGTATAGGGAACTGTTTTTTTACTAATCAGATTAGGGAAGGGAACTGACTTTTCACTTGATCATGAAGGACCAATCGGGAGCCTAATACTTATGAGAAGTCAAGGAGGGTGTAGTGCTTTAGTTAGTTAGTGTTTCCTTATAAGAGCTGTGCAAGTGCAGGGCTTTAGAAAGAGAATAGAGTGATTACTTTGAGAGTTTGAACAGTTCTAAGGGAAAAAGTGAAGAGCAGACTTTGTGGAGCCTGGAATAGTTTAAACCTGTTTAGTCGGCGCTGCCCGACACTGCTCAGTGCGCAAAACCATGCAAAATGAGAGTTGTAGGGTTTTAAGAGAGACAGATCAAGGAGTTTAGAATTGACCCAAAATGGCCAATAAAACTACAACTTCTAGGTAGTAATCACTCCTCCAGGGACAGGCAGGCTGTTCAGTGTTAACCACTCCCACTGGTGAACACAGAGACTTCCCTTTAGCCCAAGCAAGCACTGGCCTTCTAGAAACTTCCAAACAGTTCAGAACAGCAAATCTGTAACTGAACTTTCTTAACTTTCAGAAAGTGGGAAAAAAGCAAGATTTTTTTTTTCTTTTTGTTGCAATTTAAAGGTAGCAGAGATACACAAGCAGCAAAATAATCACAACAGTGCAATAAATGACCCCACACTTGAGTGCTAGGCCAAAATCAGGTAAAATGCAGTTTTTAGAGAAAAAACGATTTTAAATTAAGTGCAACACAGGAAATGCAGTAAACAGGCTCTAGATATGTTCCAAGTACTGTTACTGTTACAGATATAAACTTTAGCAAGCTGGAAAATGCCAAAAAATAGGTGGCAAAGCAGTAAATCTTAACAAAAAATCAGAAGAAAATACTTAAAATCACAAAAGTGGCTCCTTTTCATCTCTCAGCGTTTTCTCCCCTTGGTAGGTGCTTCAGCAACAACTAGCAAGCCTGAAAAGATTCCTTTGCCTATATTTTTCTTCAAATATCTTTGGTGCTGCTCTTTTTGTATTGGTTAGCTTTGCTTCCTCCTTTGCATAAATATTATACCATATTAAATCTCTTTTCCTTTCTCTTGTCCATATTTCTTCTTCACATATTTCCTGATCTTCTCGCTTTTCCTTATTCTGGGGACATACTCCAGCATATTGTGATGTAGTCTGTCTTAGACCTTCTACATTAAATCCTTCACTTTACAGACACTCCATAACTTCAGCTTCTATTTATTTAACCTTTACTTTACTAATCTCCTTTTCTACATTATGTTTTTGTGTTATTAATCTTTTTATTGTGAAATGTTCCAATCTGGATGCCTTTGACTGTATTTCTCTTCGAATACTTTTGAGACTGCCTTCTCTATATTAGTTAACTTAGCTTTCTCTTTTGCATAAATATTGCACCATATCAAATATCTCTTTCTTTCCCATGTCCATATCTCTTTTTTAGCTTTTTCAAATATCTCTAAGTTTTGTTGTTTATATTTTTCCACTTCCTCAAAGGCTTCTTTTTCCAAAGAGATCAAAGTTTCTTGATCTATATACTGTGTTATCAATTTAAAGAGAAAGAATAAGAAAGTTTTTAGCATTTGTCTTGAGAACATCCAGCTCACCAGTATCTGCCTGTGTTCTATCTTCTTCTTATGGCTTTTTTCCCGGTTAGGGGTTGCCACAGTGGATCACCTGTCTGCTCATGATTGGGCAGTGAAGACACACACACACTCACACCTAAGGCCGATTTGGAGTGTCCAATCCACCTACAGCATGTCTTTGGGATGTGTGAGTAAACTGGAGCACCTGGAGGAAACCCACATGACCACATGGAGGACATGCAGACTCCGCACAGAAGGAAGCCCAGCTGATGATTGGACTGGAGAACCTCTTGCTGTGAGGTGAGAATGCTAACCACTGCACCACCGTGCCTGTGTTCTATATGTAAGTTTATTTTAGAACTGTGTTTTCTCGTAGATATAACTAGGAAATAGGAAGATTAGATTAGTGTTTTTTTTCTGTATTGATGTCAGAACTTTTCTACTGTATTAAGTATTTCTCTGTGATCTCTGAAGTCTTGACCAGCACTGTGTAGTAAGAAGTATTGTCTTGTGTTTTTATTATTTATTATTAAATATTTTTAAACTTTTGTGGCTGTTTTGTGTAGAGATAATTTAAGCTCTAGAGTACATTGCATGTATATAGTGATACTGTCCAAGCCACTCCAAATAAGTCTTGCTGTTCAGTCACACTTACCAGTTGGATAATAATATTGCACAGTAATAATTGGACACCCTTTGTTAAGGGCCTTTTTAGTAGCTGATATTAGTGGGTGGTGGCAGCTGGTACTACCTTTTAGACTGAGTAGAAAGGGGCACAGCTGAAGAATCTGTGCCAGCCTTCCCCAGGAGTGTCTGTGTGTTTGTGTATAACTCACATCTCAAAGTGTGTGTGTTTCAGCTACTTGGGCAGGGACACAAAGCACTGGTTGGATAGAGAGGGTGCTGGAGGTTTTAGCTTGCCCACTAGGCTGAAATCTGGACCCTATAGCTGTGCCAGTGGAGAGTCTTATTGGGGATTTAGAGAGAAATGGAAAAACCAGCCCCAGACTGACTGTGATGTCTGTGTGCTCTTAAGGGAACTTGTACTTTACTGTGTGAGTATTTGTTATCCTCCCTTATGTGGACACCCCTCACTGGTGTTAGTGCTGAGGGACTGCGCCAGTGCATGGGCATCACACTTTGATATCATGACTGTGCTCTTGACAGCAACTATCCAATTAGGGACACCAATTCTGGATCATACCAGCAAAAGTTACAGCTTAATAAACATTAGTCATGTGTAATGGCATAGCATCTGGAAGGTTTGTAGCATAGTCCATTATTACTAGTGTTTATTGATACCCATAGCTAGATTTTGCTAGTGAGTCCACAGTGTCCAAAACAATGTATTCAAATAGCATCTCTATAATGAGTGGAATGTGTGGACTCCTAAATCCAAAGTGGGGTTCAGTTGCCTGACAGAATGAGGAGCAGAATGAGAAGCATGGAAAAGTTTCATTTATTTCATTATACCTGACCAACATAATCTAACTAACACTTGTTCCTTAGTTTTGTACATCTCTAGCTGACATCATTCTAGGGTTCTATACAGTTTTCTCAGCAACTGATGTAGAAATTCCTCCTAGGCCTTACCTTCTTTACCATCTTTAACTCAATGAAAACTTCTTGTTTACTATCTTCTTTTACAACTTTATTAATAGTTTCTGTTGCTCTACTTAAAGTCTCATCTCCAATTTCATGTTCTTAAATGTATGTGGCTTATGCGGTAAGTCTATTAACTCAAGGTTATTTCATAGGTTCATAGGTGTGTACTAGGCTAATGTCCCTGGAGCCTTTACAAGCCTAGCCCATAGAAGTGCCCTGGCCTCGTGCCACCCAATGCTAGTTCTCAGTGCCTCTATCAAGTAGAGCCACAGGAGTGATCCCCAGGGTGAACTTTCTATTTCCCATCTACTCATCAAGATTTCTCTTGAAGAGGGCCAGTGAGGTGCTCTTCTTGACATGTATTGGAAGTCTATTCCAGATATATATAGTAAGGGGGTGTGAGGGGCACAGCTCCCCACATTGGGGGGTGTGGGTGGGGCATAACCCCCCCCACCTATTTTAAATATTTTGAACCATAGACAAGGTTACTTACAAGTCCAATAAACTACTCTTTTCAGAACACAATATATACCCAAACTATGTGGTTTGGCTAAGGAATTTGAAAGTACTTTTGTTGCAGGAGTAAGTCTTAGTGGGGGGAGTAGAATTTTTGATTTGTTAGCATTGAGAGAGAGGTGATTTTGGTGCATCCATTCTTCGGTTATTGAAAAAGCATTTTGGGTTTTGTTGAGCAGTTCAGAGAGGTTGTAGGCAGAGCAGACTAAGGTTGAGTCATCTGAGGTAAGGTAGTGTAGACCAAAGCATGTGAGCAGGCATTCCAGAAGCTTAAACAATCTTTGGGAGGCCCCCCTGTGTAAGCCAGTCCAGATTACAGCAAATAATTTGCTGTGCAGGTGGATGCTTTGAACCATGGGGTGGAGGCTGTACTTAGCCAGATTTCTTCAGAGGGAGAAGAGCACCCAGTGGTTTATCTCAGTCATAGGCTCCAGCCCATGGAGGAATGGTATGCAGTTGTAGAAAAGGAATGTCTAGCCATAGTGTGGGCACAGCAGAAACTTCAGCCTTATCTGTATGGAAGTAAACTCACTGTAGTGACAGAGCACCATCCCCTAATATCATTACACAGAGCCAGTCAGCAAAATGCCAAGTTGCTATGATGGAGCCTAGGGTTGCAAGCATATGATATGTCAGTGCAGCACCACAGTGGGATTAGCAATGCCAACACAGATGGGCTCTCAAGATAGGGAATAGGGTAAGGTATACTCAGATAGACCTAACCCTCTCAAGCAATGTTTCTCAAGGTTCACTTAAAAAATTAGCTTGAGTTATCCAGGAGGGAAGATATGTGAAGATAGGTGAAGGCTGCCAGCCTAGCCATGTAGAATTTTGTAGATAATTATGTCATTAGTAAATATTAATATAAGCCACAGGCTTGTTCTCTTAAATGGGAAAAATTGTGTTACATGTGGAACTACAAAAATGTAACAACAGTGCAGTCTGCTGTAGGAAAGCTGATAAATCAAGCATTGTGTAATAGTTTGATATCAAAACTCAGAGCCGAGATGTCTAAATGAAGGAATTCTTCCTATTGTTTTGAGGCCAGAATTAATGGGTAGAATTTACATGTATAATTTATTTTATTGCTCTGACTTCATGGCCAGCTGCAAGATGAAAAGGGCTATTAACCTCTGAATTTTTGTTAGCCTGGGAAAACAGAAAATTGTTAAGAATGAATGCAAATTTGTATCTGAAGTTTCTGACAGTTTTTCCTGTGAAAGTATTTTTCTTTCCTCTAATTTCTCACTTAATCGTTTTGTATATCTTGTATCTGGAAATTCTGGGCTTCTTATATAATAATAACAATACATAATTTCTTTCTTATTCTCAATAGTCCACTGTATCATCTTTATGGCTCTTTATTGGCCAATCAATTTTTGTCCTTTTTGTGGACTGCTTTCCTTCTACAACAGGGGGGCCATCCTCCTCCTGAGCCTGGCCTGGTCCCATTGTAGGAATATTTCCACATTTTGAGGATTCTACACTGTCATTTTTTCCAGTCCTGGCACCAATGTGCCTACCAGGATTGGGCACTTTTTTATCCTGGGTCTTGTGCCCCCAGTTATCTTTTTTTTATTTTTGATTTACTTCTGTCCATGATATATGCTATATAAATACAGTCTATATATCAGTATTGCCTTGGTGAGATTTTGTGAAAAACAGGGTCCACCTTGCAAAGGTACTCACCAAGACTTGAGGATGAATTTAATTTCAGCACTACTACGATCCTTTTTTCAAGCATAGATGGAGAGATGATCACTTAGGACTTCTGGGACAGTAATGTTTTCTGAGTTGTTAGTAAATATCCAATTATCATGGACCATTTGACGCATAGCCAATTACTCCATGTAAGAATTAAACCCTGCACCTTGTGGTGGTAAGGTAAACACCTTAACCATTATACCAGCCTTCATCATTCAATTATTATTGGCTTGTTGTATCTGGTAGGGGTTGAGATGAGATGAGTGGAGGGAAGCCATATAAACTGATTGTGTTTTTATAGGTTTCATTAGCTAAAGATAAAAAAATCCTAGTACAACTATCCCCAAATCAACAGTAAATACAACCCAAGAAAATTCTTGTCTGCCTTAACAAAACACTCCATCCTGGTAGCCCTTCCACTCCCTCGCCTTTCCCAAATAACACTCTTCTAGAAACTGCCACCCTTCTCAATAATTACTTCATTGATACTATCCAAAAACTTACTCACACCAGCCACAACTCTTATCCCTTTCCCACCTCTTCCAACCCAGACAACAAAAACCTTTTCTCCCTTAAACACATTTCCACTGCTTACATCAAATCACTCCTGCTCAAGCTCAAGCCCTGCTCTCCCTCCACAATTAACCTTCCTCCTATCTTCCTCAACTAGCTGCTGAATCCATAGCTCACCTGGTATCCCTGCTGAGCAATAAATCTATTCAAGAAGCCACAGTGCCAGACATTAGGAAATCCTTCTACACCATCCCTGTACATAAAGGAGGGAATTCTGCAAACCCATCTAACTATAGATCCATAGCCATACTTTCCCCTTTCTCTAAAATTCTTGAAAAATGCATTCATACTCAGCTGCTCAATTTTCTCCTCTTGGAAAACCTTCTAGTACCCACTGGAAATGGCTTCCGGCCAGACCACAGCACTTTCACTGGACTTTTATCTTGTACACACACTGTAGCTGAGGCCAGAGACAATAATCAACTTGTATTCTTGTCTTTTCCTTCACCTCTCCAATACCTTCGACACTTTCTCACTACTTATATCTAAACTTGCTGATCTCAATCTCTCTGGTCACTCCCTTAGTTGGTTTACCAATTACCTCACCAATAGGCAACAATATGTCAGGCGGCCCCCTTCTATTCAATATTTTCACCAGTGATCTCTATACCTCTTACAAATAATCCTCCCTTATTCAATATGCTGAAGATTGTCCATTCATCTCCATTTCTAAGAATATCTCTGACGTCCATGCTCTCACCCGGTCCTCTTTCCTATCCATTGAAAAGTGGCTCTCTGATAATTAGCTCGTCTTAAACCCAAAAAAAAAAAATTCTTGCTATTTCTCCCACATTCTGTATCTCTCAACACAAATCAACCTTTGTCATCACATCCTCAGACAAAACCACCATTAAGCTTGACCCCCACACTAAGCTCTTATGTACCATTGATGATGAACTTAAATTTAACTTGCATATCCTTCAAAGTATTAAAGCAAGACACCAAAAACTTGGTTTACTATATCAAAGTCGAAAATTTCTTATCTCTAATGCTAGACTCTCCCTAGGTGAGGCTCTCCTACGCCCCTCCCTTCTCTATGCCGCTCCAATCCTTACTAACTTGCAATCTGCAGTTATGGCTAAACCCCAACAAACATACCACAAAATAGCTAGATTTGTCACTAACTCACTGCACAACTCTCACCACTGCCTTGTACTCAATTCTCTTCAATGGCTGGAAATCCCCCAACAACTCCTACAATCACAGATTCAAATCATACACTCAATACTATGCAAACCATCTTCCTGCCCCTCTCTCTCCTCCCTTGTACCTTATTGCAACCCCACTTGTCCCCTCCGTATTTCCAGTCAGGAATGACTCAATATTTATAAACCTAACAAAAATATTGGAAAAGTACCATATAAATGCTCTGTAGCCCAAGCCTGGAACAAACACCCCTTAGAAATAAGATCCATCCCCCACCCTAGTCACTTCAAAAAGGAACTTAGACTACTCCTATTTAACACAAAGTCCTGCTCCTATCATGACCCTACCTAATTCTTTTTTCACTATTGCACTACTACTATTTCATTACACAGTCACCTCATGCCACTATTCCTTATTCTTCCTTCTTAACACAGAGATTTACTATTTTTAGACCCAAATGCTTAACTATTACATCACATGTAAATATGTATATACTTCATTCCTACTTTAAATGACTTCAATGTACTTGTATTATAGCTGTGTATTGATTTTCTATTTGCTTTATGTATTATATTTTCTACTTGCTATTTGTGTTATGTAGTACAAAATACTGCTAAGATTTATGCTGCACTTACACACATGCTTATCATGACTTACTTCTCTGTATTGGAGCTTTTCTCCTCGGGTCTCCAGTGAAAATGGGCCACTGGCTCAGTTGGACCAATCCGGTTAACAAATGTCAAGTAAATAAATAAATACATAAAGTTAAACACTCAATGATGAGACTGCCCATTATGATGTTTTTTGAGACCTAGAAGAGGAGTTCCGTAGTGTCAGTGTTGTTACCAGGGGCAGCAGTATGAAGTATGATACACAGACTTTTATGCGTATTTAGTTTGAGTGACGTTACTAGGCTCTCTGAATTTTTAATTTTTGAGGTATTGAGACTGGAAATAGGGAGACTGAGTTTTTTTTAAAAAGTGATAGCTGCTCTTACAGCCTATTTTTTCTAGTCCTATCTAGTCATATTACACTATATCCTGGTGGAATAAATTAATGTTATTTATTTCAAGAAGTAAGCTAGTGAAAAAACAGAAGAGTTTTGTGACTTAGGGTAATTTTGCTGATGATTAGACTTATGGTGAATTTCTTTATGGTCGGAGGGATCATTTGATGATCAGCGTACTAAGTGCAGAATAACAGGGCTGTATGGCATTAATTTAAAAAATCAGATCCATGAAATTGATATTTGTTTGTTGTTATGGGAGTCTAAGAACTTGTCACACTAAGAGATGTCTGTCTTGAGTTTAATAAACATTTAAGGTTAGTGGCTTCAGATATTAATTGTATTCTTAGTGAGGTAATTTTGTATTTTATTCACTTCTCACTTGAATTTTTTTTTTTTTTAGGGGATAGGAAGTAGGAATAGAAATTTTGGTTCATAGAAGCATTCTATTGGTTCCAGGCTTTGTCCATCTCTTTTCTCTTTGCTCTTATCTCAGATAAGAGCCACAGGGAGTGGTGTCCTCTCTCTCTCACTCACCTATTTATAATTATGTTAAAAAGCTTCTGTGCTTCTTCAGGTTCTTGGGCATAGTAGATTGGAGTGTTGCTGGACTTTGGGGATGTGATCATCTTTATTTTTCACTGTGTTAATAGAAAATATTGAGATTTGAATAACACAACTGCTTCATGTAGGTAGTTGACTTGTAAGCTGGTGAGGATACATTTTATGCTCTGGATCTTATAAGGTATGATGGTGAGTAGTAGCTCTAACAAGGAGTGCTTGCCTGGTTCAGTATTATGTCTTGTGCATTTATCTACTGTTTGAAACAGATTGTATAGAGAAATGAAGATGTCAGCCTAGCTATGTTTGTCTGATAACAGGTATAGAATTATAAGTTTATAGGTAAGTACTAAGCTAACCTCTCCTGTAGACCACTGAAATTGCCTTCAATGATTTTGTAACGAGATTAGTTTTGGTGATAATTTCAGATAATGTAGCCTGGGAGACTGTTTTAGAAGGAAGAGGCAGGCTATAATCGTCTACTGCTACTACAAATGGATTGAAGTATTTGCCAGTGTGACGCAAGAATATTACCTTTACTATTTTTATGGAGCTTGCCGGCCAGTGGGCTAGATTGTAAATTTTGTAAATTTATGACAAGCTATATTGTTACTTTGGGTGATCTATGGATTGTCTATTGTCTAGGATGTTATAGTGCAACATAAAGAAGGATGAGGTACAAACTGATGATTTTTGGCAGGTTTCAGAAATAGCCAAAATGTCTGGTTTATTTCAGTCAGCCAGGCTTCTGTTGCTTATGCATAGGATTGCAGTTATTGGTTTGAATTATGGGGTGAGCATTTATCCATTGTGGTACTGGGTGGAGGACGGAAAGGGAGTGCATAACTGCTGTTATTAGGTTGTAGAAGTCAGCTGTGGCAATGTCAGTATAATTACGTCATGGAGACTGCCTGAGGTTGATATCCAGAGCTGTATATTGTTTTAGGACGTACAGTACAGAGCTGATTATCCGAAATCTGATTATCTGAAATGTCAATTATCGAAACGCAGCCTCCAGTGTTTTCTGGTAGGAAAAATAATAAAGCCTGAATATGTAAACATTTTACATATTCACTTCTGTGTGTTCTTTGAGCTTGGAGCCCACTCGTGTGTGAAAAATATTCTTTATTGTTCACTGGAATCACTGAATGGTTTAAAAGTATATTCCCTGCATGCAAAAAAACAAGACTTTAGAAGTCTATCAGGTTCCATGTATGTTTGATTATCCGAACAGTTTGCTTAACTACCCTAGGTCCCAATTAGTTCAGATAATCGACTCTCTACTGTAGATAGATAGAGCAGGTGTGATCTTTTTACCCATTTAAGATATGAGGTGTGTAAATGAGAAAGAAATTTGCACCTCATAAATTGTTTATGGAAAAGTGCTTGTGCAATATTGAATATATAATAAGATCACTTGTAAGGCTAGTTAAGTGGGTGACTATTGGGAAGGAATAGCTGTGTTGTAACAGGGTTTTAATGGAGAGCTGAATACAGAAATGTTCTGAGGATGTGTCAGAATTTGTAGTATGGATCGTATGATGCAGAATGCAATCCAACTGGGAGATGGAGATATAGTGGAAGATAGTGTTGGGTTTTGGGGATGGGTCATTGTTATTGAGTTAAGAGGGTGGTATTGTGCATGGATGGGGCAATTGGTCTGTCTCATTGTGGGAGTAGTAATGGTTACTGAAAGGGAAGTTTTGTAATTGCCCAGATGGAAGGAAGTGTGGACTGTTTAGCTGTAAAGGAAATGACATTTGGAGTGGCTGTGGTAGGAGAATTCACAGACTGCACCAAGAATGTGTCACTCAGTTTTCTCCAGAAACAAACTGGGTAGCTGGGACATTTTTGCACACAGCAGGGTTAATCATTTATATAGGGATCCACCATAGCTTCTCTTGCCCTATTTAGTTGCTCAGGAACGCGTCTCCAAGCTCAGTGAAATTAGTTTAACTATACAGAATGTAATGGGTAGCTTGGTTTGCACTCTGCTTCTTTCCAGAAGAGTATATGCCCTCCAGCTGCAAAAGCTCTGTGCTACTGTCTAACTTGACTACTAACTAGCTGTCTGTTTGAGGGAGTCCTTATTTGCATAGTTATGATGAATAGTATTCATAAAGATCACTGTCTTCACTCATGTCTTTTATAGAAACCCTTCCTCAGCCGCGTTATGGAATGCTGTAACTTTACCTTCTGCTGTCTGTTGCATTTTAGCTGAGGGCAGGGTTTCCAGGGATTACCAAGAATGATTTTAGGATTCCTGAGGAGGTACCAAGACTTAACAGCAGCTATCTGTTTAATTTACCATGTTGCATGAATGAGGCAGAGATGCATTGTTATTGTATCTGCATTTCTAAGTCTGAGTGAGGGAGACAGAGGTTGTCGAGCACCCTTTCTCCTTTATACTTGGTGCATTCCCTAGGTAATCAGTTCTCCTGCCCCAAGTGTGTACTGGACAGTTCAGCACTACTGGGATGCAAGTAATGAAGAAAGAAATCTGGAAAAAAGTACAGATAGTTTTGATCGACTTTTGCACGAACTGCCTTTATAATAACTTCATAGCAAGGTAGCAGACTTTAAGGATAGAAACAAATCAGGTTAGAAGTGGTAGCAGCTTAACTGAAGAGTAATCTGAATTTTAGCAGTAGTGCCTGCACCACAAGAAGCCATTGCAATAGTTAGATAACATGTGTAATTTCCATACTACCAATTTATAGTCATTCATGCATTCTGACATGACTCGTTATTCTTCACATCTTCATAAAATAGCAGTATGGTCATGACTTTGTTATTATTAAATTATATATAATACACACACACAAACGTGCATATATTTTTGTGAGCTAAAACCAAAATCTCACACAGACTTCATGCTAAAACAGACTAGTAAATGGTACATTATAACTCTACTTTCCTTCTCTGTCTATAACCAATCTTTCAGCAGATCTCTGTGTGTATCCCCATTAAGTGTTAGGCTAGATGATTTCAACTTATGCTGGTCGGTTTCTTTTCTCTGAGCTGACCATTGGTTGCTATGGATCATTCTGAGACAGCGACTAATTTTATGAAATGCCATAACCCACTTTATGAAGTCATTCAAGTTGTCACACAAAGACAAATGCCAGCAGACTATCTCTGCGACTCACCTATTACAGCTCTGAACATTCAAGAGATTTTTTTTTCACATGGTATTTTTGAAAGTCTTTCTGTTAGCCATTGTGAATGAAATGATGCATGCTGTTCTCCCTTACTGGTTCTAAACTATTATTAAAGCATTATTATCTAACATCAGTAATGTACTATCACCCAATGAAGCACTCCTGTTAGTCTGAAGTCTCTAGAAGCAATACAACCCATGCTGATCTAGTAAAATGTATCCTATTGCCTCCATGTTCCTGTGGCTGGATACATAAAATGCAAGGCTTTATTTTAAACATTCTTTACAAATTATTAATTTTCTCCTTCTGATAGCTGTATTGTTTGTGTCTCTAAAAATTTTACAGTAAAGAATGTGTAATGACTTATTCTACATACATAAGGGCATTGGCTAGCACTACCAGTTAAGCAGTAAAGATTTACCGATCCACAGCACCACACATTTATTAATGCTTTAGAGTTAAAGTATTCTTGCTGCAAATGCAATCATTTCATTAATAAGGTGGTTCCTAACTTGGTTGTCGAGCAGAATTCACTTTATACTGGCAGTTCCTTTTCTGCTGATCAGCTGGTGACATTTTGTTTCCACTACTCTATCACTCTCTCTCATGCACCTCTATTACTTTATCAGAGCTTGTAGCACACTTATTACACTCTTCATGGGTTACATCTGCCACCACTTCTATTTTAGTGTTACATTATCCTGTTTGTCAATAAGCCCAGTGTTGCATGGCCAGTGACAATCAGTGTATCACAGAATTTTTCATTCAAGATTTAAGACATTATTTCAGCCTGTGGGTCATATTAATCAAATCTTAGTAATTATTACTTGCTGTCATTGCCTGTGACATACCTGTCATTCATGTAAGACATGCTCCATTTCTTCTAGGCAGCTAACATTGATCTGTGTGAATGATGTTAATGTTGATTGAATGTTTTTTTCTTGTCTAGCTGCCAGGTTAACAACTTACTCTGGGAATGGTGTCCCATTTTTTGCCAATTTTTTTTTAGATGCTTCTGTTTACATATTTTTTCTTTCTTTCACATCATTATGCCTGACATTTTAACTACTAATGAACACAATGGAGTTCTTTATTAGTCAGAGTATTTTATTGACAACACAACAACTCAGAAATTTTTGATGTCATTCTTGTCAGGCTTTCTTAAAAATGCATGTAGACGGGGAAAAACCTAGCATAAAATGCCTTCTCTATACAAATCAATGCATATCACAAAATAAAAATAACTTTTGGCTTTACAATAAAGCAGTTGTTTTGGGCCCCTTGACTTGCATAATGCCTGATAAATCATTTTGGACCCAATACTTCACATAATACTGCTTGATAAATCATTTTAGACTCATTACCCTACATAATAATCCTTGATAAATATGCTTCTGAAGTTTTATGGCAAAGCCTTTGTTTGCAGGGATGCCTCTACTTTAAAAAGGCAATTGTGCACTTAGGATTCTCACAAATCTGGAATGTTGCTTGTTGTGTAAAATATCTATACAAACACTTTTATGCAAAAATTCTAAATCTTCTGAACTTTGTTACATGCTTAGAAGCCATACAGCTATTCTCCCATTGTTCCATTGAAAATTGCCTTCCATTCTCTCTCATGCCTCAATCTTTCCAAACCTTCACTTACTGATTCGTATAGTTACCACACAGCATTTTATATACCCTACTAATTATCCCATTTTTAACAGCAGTTTCTGTTCTACACGCAACAAAGACCAATACCACAGCAGGTATTTCACTTCACATTCTCCTATCCTTTTCTTCACCTATACTCCGATACTAATTCATAATAAGGAAGGCAGCCTCTAACCTGCAGTCCAGTCTTCTGGCCTTATCCCATTTTGACAGCTTTCCTTGCTCCTAATACATTAGCTCCTTTGTTAATTTTCTCTAGTAAATGTTATACTTCATTTTGCCTTTTTTATGCACCTTTACTTGGAGTCATGCCTACTGCAAAATCTCCTTTCTCTATTCCTATGTTGGCTTAGTTCTGAGAATACTTTCTTCTACTTTGAGTATAATATTTTGTATGGCGGTGGTGGTGGTTCTTAAAGACTTGCATCCAGAATCTTACTCTAGCTTTCTCTCGAGCGTTCTTCCTGTTTTGTCATGGCCCTTTCGCTTTGATTTGTAACTTGCTGCTTTTAATATGTATATGAGACTTAATGGTGTAGTTGTAGAGTAAGTAACCCTTTAAATAAATTAATCCAAAACTACTTTGTTCCATGAGGGACATCAAGTTAATGCACAGTCATGCATTCACATGTGGGACTTAAGCAAAAAAGCTCTACTTGGGAATTCTGAACAACATATGCATGCCATGTATGCATGACATTGTTCATAAATGTTCATAAATGTAATAAATATCCAAGCACTTCTGCAGAGAGGTTTCCAAGGGATAGTACTGTGTTGCACATTGGAAGATATGTTATGCTAGACAGATTTCCAAGGATTATGGTATGTCTGGTGAAAGTCTGCAGTTCAGAGCTGTATAGCAGAAGCCTCTGTTCTGACACCAGGCATTTTTCATGAACTTCTCCTCTCTCTTTCAAAATCTGCCTGGTCCATTACATTTAAATTGGTCAGACATGCCTGTTGTATCAGGACAGTCAGTTTTCCCAAGTGACGTTATTTTATTTGTAGTACATGGAGTCAATAATATTGTGAATAAAGGTTACACACTCCATTCAAATTTTATTTTTGAACACAATATGAGTGATCTTGTGTTGTTTGGTGTATCCAAAATGTTCACTTTAACTGAAAGTAATCTGTTACTGTGTTTATTTTCTAGCATGATTTTGCTCCCACTCACTGACTACTAATATAAAAAAAATAACATTTAACAGTAATTTGTGTTTTACTAAAATATAAAGAGTTACAGTGAGGATTACCAAGGACCTCCATGTTTATATGTGACAGTATCTCAGGACAGTCTTAATTATTTGTATATATCAGTAGAAATCACTGTCCATGCAAAACAGACTTTCCCCCTCTGAGAGACAGGGTCATCACAGCATTGGCAATTCTTGATATTCGGTATTTCATCCCCAACAATAGCATCTTCTCCCCATGCCATGATATGCTCAACTGCCATCATTTGAAAATCTCACAAATCCAGCATTTAGCAGATACCACATGCTTGGTCAGTTTGTATTCCTCTTATGGGATGTCTTTTTTTTTCTTTCTTACCTTCCTTTATTTTTCATTTCTTATTTTCTTTCCTTCAGTTTCTTTCCTTATTATATCAGACCTTCCATTCCTTCTTTCATCCCTTCCTTTTCCTTCTATCTCAGATGACTGAACTGAATCTTTACAACCCTCTCTATTGACAAACTAGTTAAGGCAAGACACTGAGTTAGGTATAAATGATAATACTGCTACTGGCTGCCAAAAAGTAAGTAAATAGATAAATAAAAATACTACAAAATGGAAACAAAAAGTTGAACCAGCTGTAATTTATGTACTGAATACTGTAGTGATGTGGTGATTGCACTAATTAAATGGCAGGAGAACACTACAGCAAGGTTAAAAGTGTAAGATGTCCTTCCATATCAATGTTGCAGTATCCTTTACCAGAGGGATCTCCTGCCAAGGGTAGCCCAATGTCCGTCCAGTATACCAAAGCCTTTAGTTCTTATAGACATCATACATCACACACATGCTCCCTATGCATGCCTTAGGTCGTAAAGGTGATTTATAGATGCACACACTCAGAACTTCATTGCAGCCAGTCCAAAAGCCGTTATTGAATTTCAGTCTGAATGCCTTTCTACTGTGCTGGTTACCAGGCTGTGCTTTCAGATATGTGCACCACTGGGGTTTCTTCTCTTTTTCTTATTTATTGTGTGCATGTCATCCAGAAAGGGAAAAATGTCAGTGTGGAGGCAGATCCCCCATAAAGACCGTCATGACCTGTGCCTCTTCTCTTTGGGTGCTTCCCATGATCATAAACAGTGCTCTATCTGCCAGGCATTTCTGTCAAAAACCCTATGTCATTATCTTTGTCTATATACCTAGAGAAGCAATGTCTGAAGCTGTCAACTCAGAGTGCTCTGGCAGAATCCTCCCATCCTGAGGGCTTGCTATTTGCCAAGAATATCACTTTCATGTTGGTACATGAATAAACGGGTCTTTGTGGGTTCTGTTTAAGCAGTTTTATTCTATACAAACACATAACTGTAAGGCTTATTTGACTATGACTAAGCAACTTATATACAAACTAACTGTTGTGATCATACATACTTACACACTGGCTGCTTCTTCAAAATGGCACTAGGGATTGCATGTGTCTGAAATTTATATGTGCATGCACAGCCTTGCATGCTACTTAAAGACATATTGTACACATGTTACACTCTGATCTACATCCTCCTTCTTTGAGAAATAGATCATGCAATTTGTCATGAGATATTTAGCATGCAGAAATCACAAATAATGTAGAGACATACATTTTACAATACTAAGTACACATCTATATACAATCAAGTCTACGTTGCTGTGTATTTCACACTAGGCTTAGAAACTCATCCATATCATGTGACATAAAATTGAGAATCAGGTTTAGCAACTGGAACAGTCTCTGCAAAATGGTTGACCTGTGTAATGCTTAAATTACTCTCTGGAACAGAATCAGACATTTGAACACATACAAATCTGGAAACAATGTCTGACTCAGTCTCTGATTTAGAGTCTGCATCACAGATACAATGTTGTGATTGCAATGGTGATGATTCTGGTACGGGATAAATATGTCTGCGATTCCTCCTATGCTCTACACCCTTGGAGCTTACTCACTAAGATCTCAGCTTGGCACAGATGCCTATTATCTGTCCTATTCGATCAAAACCTTTAGTTCTCTGGATTCATACTGTCTTTCCTTCACTCAATGAATGCAGAAATCTGCTCGATCTGTCATAACTAGATTTCTGGATATTATGCTTCTTCAGCAACTTAACCTTGATGGTCTTATTGTTCTTAGAGTTGCACTTAACAAACCTGATGAAATAAGTACCATTCACTCCACTAACTACCTTGATTATAGCAAGCTGAGATGCTCATAAGCCAGTACTTATTATACAGCACGAACTTCTTCTTCTTGTAACATTTGTTAATGTCTGGTATGCACTTCACAGATAAAGATTCTAGTTGTCTGCTGATGTACTATGTTCTTCATCTGTAAATATGTTGTAAGTAATTGCTATGTAAATTGTTATTCACTATGTAATCCAATGTATATACTGTCTGTTTATTTTAACTGTGGAGCTTTTCTCCCGGGCATCCACTGAAAATGGACCTACGTCCAGTCGGACATTCCCGGTCAACAAATTTAAATAAATAAATAATAAAATAAATATTTCTAGTTTGTCTGGAAAGTAGTCTTTGAGCAGTTGAGCCAAGAATATCGTCATGAGTAATGTTTCTGAGATTAAGTAAATTCAGGAATACATCAGTATTGTCACGCTTTGACTTTTCAAGGAATTGCTTTGTACTCTGTACTGCACATTAAGCTAGACCATTGGACTGAGGATATTCAGGACTACTAGTGACATATACAAAGTCCCATTCTCTTGCAAATTTCTGAAATAACTGGCTAATAAATTGAGTACCATTGTCAGAATAAAGTTTGTGAGGACTACAATGAACTGAAAAATGATGATTAAGCTTAGTGATAATAGCTGTTGAAGTTACGTTTGGTAACAGATCAATCTCAAACCAGTTTGAATAAGAGTCTACCAAAACCAAATAGTATTGATTATTCTATCCAAAGATATCAGTTGCAACAGTAGACCAAGGTAGTTCAGGGACTGCATTTAGCTGAAGTGGTTCTTTTTGCAAATGTGCTCTGGTATTACTACTTATCAAACAAGAAGAAAGAATGCTATCAATGTTTTTTGATAATGAGGGCAAAAATACTAGTTCTCTTGCCCTTCTCTTAGTGGATAATAAACCTTGGTCGTCACGATGCAAAATCTGAATATATTAATTGTGTAATGAAGCAGGAACAGCAATTTTAGGACCTTTGAAAAATAATACCATCTTCCACCAACAATTCATTTCAAAGGTTCATAGGTGTGTACTAGGCTACCCTGGATCTTTTACAAGCCATGTCCATAAAAGTGCACTGGCATCATGCCATCCAACGTTAGTTCCCAGTACCTCTATCAAGTAGGGCCACTGCCATGATCCCTGGGGTGAACTTTCTATTTTCCATCCACTAATCAAGATTTCTCTTGAAGAGGGCAAGTGAGGTGCTCTGCTTGACATATATAGAAGACTATTCCAGAGCATGGGCAGTCTCTGGGTTATGAACCTGTCCCTTCAGCATGTTCTGTTAATTGTGGTAATGAAGTTGAGGTCTTTGGAGTGTGTGGTGCAGAGGTATTTGAATTTCTTTAGATGTACCATTTCTAACAGAGCTGGATCGGACATGGCTTTGTAAGTCAAGCAGAGATCACCTCTAAGTAGACGATATGAGACAGAGAATAGCTGGTGTTTTTTTTTAGTCTGTCCATGTAGGACATATGTTTAGGCCTAGGATCCTCTTCATGAGGTATTTTTGTGGCCTTTCCAGCTGTTACATGTGTCTAGTGAGGTACCTGCCAAATGGGGCATTATACGTGATGATCGGTGCAATGAGGGAAGAGTAGAGAGAGATGATGACCTCTTTCTTCCTGGATGCACAACCCTTGGTAATGAGATGTGCCACATAGAAGGACTTTCTGACCACAGCGGCAATGTGGTGCTTGAAGGAGAGGTTGTTGTCAACCTGTGTCCTCAGATCTCTTATAACACCTTCAGTGTTCAGTGGGCTCCCATCAATGTGGTAATTAATGGGAACTGAATTTTTCCCAAAGGGCATGATGACGCATTTTTTGGCATTAAGCTTAAATCCATGGTTTCACCACCAGTCACTGGTCTCAGTGAGGCCTTTCTGTAGGATGTCTACATCACATGGTGGAGTTAATAATGGCTCCCAGCTTGCAGACATCTGTCAACCTGGTCTGCCAGAGTTCCTCCATGTTGGCCTGGACATCTGAGAAGTAGATGCCAAACAGGAGAGGACCCAGGACTGATCCCTGTTGGACTCCACTTGTGACTGGTCGGGAGTCTGACTTGGAGTCTGCTACTTTCACACTGTGGGTTCTGTCTGTGAGCCAGTTTGCAACCCGCCTAGTGATATAGGGGTTGATGCCTAGTTTGGTGAGTTTTAAATAATTCCTGAGTGGGGAATGGTGTCAAAGGCCTTGGTCAGATCGAAGTAGGCTGCATGAACTGCCTTGCCCTTATCCACAGCTCTGGTGACTGACTCAAAGAAGTCAACAAGGTTGAGCAGGCATGATCTACCGTTCACAAAACCAAATTGCATGGGATCTAGAGTTTGGAGATTCCCTACATCCTTGTTAATTAGGTCCATGAAGATGCACTCCATAGCCTTACATATCAGACTCATCAGGATAATGGGAAGATAATTCCCAGGGTCTGTAGTTGCTCCCCCTTTATGGACAGGGATGACTGTAGCACTGCACCATTCTGTAGGGACAAACCCTGAGGTGAGGCTGTGATTGAACAGGGCACACAGATGTGGTGCCAGTTCACTTTGTAGTTCATGTAGAACACATCCAGGGATATTGTCAGGTCCCATGGAAGCTGTATTCTTGGCCTTGGACAATGCAGCTTTAACCTGTGATGCAGTAATGCTGGGTGCCTGGCATTCCTCCAGTATTGTGATTGGTCCTTTAGGGGGAGAGAGTGTGTTAAAGTTGGCACTGAATCTGTCAGCCAGTATGTTGGCAATATCTGTTGGCTCAGTATAGGAGGTACCATTGTGCAGTAACTCAAAGCAAACCTGGGTATTGCCATGGAGATTCTTGATATAACTATGGAAGGCTTTATGGTAGTTTTTAGTGACTATTGCAATTCTGCCTTCATAGCTGGCTTTAGATATTTTAATGAGGGATCACAACTTTTTGTTGAGGCTAATAAGGCAGTTTTTCCAGTCCTGGGACTTCACCTTTTTCTGCAACAGTTTCTTCCTTCTGTTGTAGTGTTTATTAATGGCAGGGGACCACCAAATTGGCTCCCTCGTTTTGGAGGAGAGCATCTTTGTTCTGTTGGGTATGGCTAGTTCCATGCATTTATGTATGTGTCCGTACAGTGCATTGGTTAATGACTCAGCAGTCATGCATCTATTTTCCATTGACATGAGTGCCGTGAAGTTAGCCACCTCTGTTTTTAGGAGCCCAGAGTCAGCTTTGGAGAAGTTTTTTATGGTGGTTACCTTTGCAAGGTGTGTGTGTGAGATGTGGATTTCCATGGTGATTAGTTTGTGGTTGGATCTAACCAGGGAGGAATTGACTATTGGTGTAGAGCAACAGTTGCCATGTTAGGAATAACCAGGTCAAGGATGTTGCTTCCTCTAGTGGGGTTTAGAATGAGCTGGTTCAGGACATTGGAACTGATGAATTCCAGGAAGCATTGGACCAGTGTATTGGTGCATGAGTAGTTTTCCCAGTTGATGGAGGGGTAGTTGAAGTCACCTAGTATAAGAGTGTTGGGTTGGACCATAATAGTTTCCATAGTGCATAGGAATGTGGAGTGAGAGTCTTGGGACATGGTTGGGGACCTATAGCAGGCTACGACCTGAATCGCTGTCTTGACCAATGTTAGTTTTACCTGAAGTATCTCAGATGCATTATGCTGGGCTACAAGTCTGGAGGTGTGCATATCCTTTATGAATATGGAGACACCACCGCCTTTGGAGCTTCGGTCCCTGTTCTGGGGCTGAAAGGTGTGGAATGAGTTATAGCCTGGTAATGCAGGGGTGCTTTCTGCTGCTTTAAACCAGATCTCCGTTACAGCAGAAATGTCGATGTTCTCCATTTGGAGGAGTGCTTCGAGCAAGTTCATCTTGAGATTTAGACTTCTAGCATTCAGCAGCATGACCCTCAGATTGCATTAATTTATAGCTGTTACGGTGGTAATTTGTGCTTTGGAACATCGCCTAAAAAAGGCACTGTAGGGGTGACAAGAGCCTTAGCCAGTATCTGGAAATCCGGGGTGACAGATGCAGGCCATCTCTGGCAAAGCATTGAGGTCTGTCACTCATGTCATCCCAAGCAGACAGATACTGAATCCCCTTAGAATGACACCAGAAACTTAGCCAATTGTTGAAGTCAATCATTTTCTGATTGTACTGCGGTATGATTCTGGGTGATGGTAGGATGCTGCTCAGGACTAGGGTCATACCTGACTGGGCCACATAATCCGAGAGCTCCTTCATGTCTCTTTTTATGTAGTCCAGGGAGGTGCATCTTAGGTCATTCACACCCACATGGGACAGTGACAGAGTCATATTTGTACTTGTTGTGAAGTGACCTGAGTGCATGCATTATTTGTCAGATTCTGGCACCTGATAGACAGACAGCTGAATGTTACCTTCCCCTTATTCAACCTAGTGAGTGGGACATCAGTGTGCCTCACTATCGAGTCATCTATGATTAGTGTATTGGGCAAGCTCTTTTGCCTTAGGGGCTTAGGTTGAAGGGCACACTGTGTAGATGAACTATGTGTCTTGTGGTTTGTGCTGTGTTGTGGTGGTCGAGTGCCTTTCTGCCTTGGAGGTCTCTGCTGTTTGGGTAGATTTCTATTGAGAGCCTCTGTGAAGGTAGGTGTATGGTTTGTGTTTTTAAATGAGAGCTGTGGTGGGTGTTCTGGAGGGCTATGTGTTGCATGTGGTGTGGTGCAGGTGTTGACCTTCTCCTCTTGACCAGCTATTCCGGCCTTGGCTTGAGACTGCATGGCTTCCAATTTGTATATATAAGTGCATCTCTCACAAGTCTGAGCGTTGGGAGGTAAGAGGAGAGGGTTGTCTGTGTACATGAGGAAGTTGCTACACTGCCTCAGAAGGCCCAAGTTCACCAGGTTAACAGGAGAAAGCACAGGGAACTGACCTTTAGACATGCCAGGAGGGATGGTCATTATTACTAAGTTCTGGAGCTGTTTCCTTATATATTGTTTTTACAGGAAAAATGTCACTCAAGGTGTCTGAGTCTGTACAGAGCACTGCCAAATGCTTGAGGAGAAACTAATATGTAGACCCTGAAAATTTCAGGAAGAAGTATTTAGGCAGATATTCTGAAGTTAGGAATAAATCAAGCAGTATTTACTGAAAAATAAAGAATTAGCTTGGCAAGAATGCTGAAAAGAGGTGAGCCACATGAATGGCTACTGCCTGGTTACTACTAATGCTGGTCTCAGCACAGCTTCACTCTGTTAGGATACAATTCTCCTTTGCTTCTTCTCTCACCAGAAGCAAAATGTTAGCACCGATCCCAAGAAGAGAAGCAGGCCACGGCCTGTTTGGTGATCCACAGTCTTGTCCCAGATGATAGAAGGGTCTGCAGGCTTGTAGGCTTTTTTTCTGTAGGGAAAATATTATTGCACCTCAGGTAATACACTAGATTGTTGATGTAGTGATTGAGCTTTTGTGAAATTCGATCAGTCATAGCATGATCTCTCAACTCATCAGTTTAGTGGTGGAAAAATTATACACTGACATTACATCAAAGTCAAAATGTTCAGCATCAAACAGATCTGTTGTACTCCTAGCTGATCTGGATAAAGTATCAGCCAGATAAATTTACCTTTAGTGTAAACCATTTTGAAACTGTACTTTTGCAATTTGAGCATCATTCTTTGTAATCTCACCGGAGTAGAATGCATAGGTTTCTGTGGAATCTAGAGGCTGATGATCAGTTTCAATTTGAATAGCTCAACCATAAATATAATTGTGATACTTGAAACATGCAAAAACTATTGCTAAAAGTGCTTTCTCAATTTGACCATAATGCATCTCAGTTTGAGTAAGTGTCCTAGATGCATAGTCTATTGGTCTGCTTTCATGTAGAGTAACCGCACCAAGATTAAAATTAGAAGCATCGCAGGATAGGACATCTGGTTTATTCACACCATATTACCTTAACATGGGGGGGGGGTGCAATTTTCTGCTTAAGGTCAACAAACACCTTTTGATGATATTGTAACCATGACCATACAACATTCTTTCATATCAACGGTGTTATCAGTTCACTGAAATCTGGTATAAACTTGCCCAAATAGTTAACTACGCCCAGAAACCACTGTAAACTCTGCACATTATCTGGTGCTGACGTCTCCAAAATAACTGTTTGTTTGGTTGGGTCAGATTTTAAGCCTGTACTTGTAAACAAATGTCCTACATAGGTTACTTCTGGAAGTCTGAATTTGCACTTAAGAGGCTTGAGCTTCAAATTTACTTCACATGCTCTGTCTAGAACTTTCTTGAGGTTTCTGACATGCTCTGCTTTGCCATTGCCTCCAACTAGTAGATCGTCTACTATTATTTACTGTCTAGCCAAGGACAGGAGGAAACCAACAAAAATAGATAAACACCATCACAAGCTTTATTAGTCAACTACAGGGAAAAGTGACCTCAACCCCCCCCCGAATAAACCTGTCTGACATTCTATTTACCTACCCTCAAAGCGATATACGGATTGCTGTCTAACCAAGGATGGGAGGAAACCAAAAAAATAAACACCATCACAAGCTTTATGTTCTTGTTCCAAATTGCTTCTTCCTCACCTGGTGTTAAAAGCTTTTGTTTTTGTGCAAATTAATCTAGTCCGTGGCGTGCACACATATTTCTCGGCTCACTAACCCCCTCCCCCCCAATCACCACCAGCTTTCTTCCACCCCCACTGAGTATGCATCTCTCTCCCTAGTGTCTGTATCACTTTGGCACCTAACTCACTTCAGGAAAGTGTGCTAAAGGCCAAGACTTTGCTGCCTCTGTCCTCTCTTTTCTAAACCAAGGGTTCACTTCATACATTATCAACATCTGGCTTTACTCACCTAGTTTCTCCACACAACACTTTTCTCACTGATAAACTTAAGTGCAAGCCCCACTCATATTTTTTCCCACCTTTTTTTCGTTGTAAAACTTCATTACTTTATTATGCCCTTTCCCTTCATCTATTTCTTCTAACATTTGTTTCACCCTGCCCCTTTAAACTGTTTCTTCTAACACTTGTTTCCTATTCCTCTGCCCCTTTAAACTCCTTTAAGATTTTCTCTGAAACATGCTTGCCTTCCCCCTCTCCCTGTCTCTACTCATCATTCCCTTCTGACCCATCCCTGACCGCACCCCTCCCCTCCCAGAGTTGCTCACCAGAGCTTACTTAGTACTCTGAAATTCTTTGGTGTCTATTTTTAAAGTTTCTCTTGTTTCTGGTCCCAACAAAGCCTCTGGCCCTCCGAGAAACTGTGTGCTTGCCACGTACGTCATTGCATTGAATTGTCTTGTTTAGTTATCTATTACTAAGCCATCATATAAACAAGTTATAAGTAAAAAAGCTTAGAGAAGAGCTTAGTTTGTTCTCTAGTCTGGGCATGTTTAACTAATTGAATAAGGATACTAGGAATGATATTGCTGCACTACTTTTATCTGTTTCAGTACTGGCTCCCTGCCTGCTGTATACTTGCTGTGTAATACTGCTGTTGGCTTGTAATTACAAGCTGGTAGATGTAAGACTGCTGTTGGCCTGTACCTACCAGTTGGTAAATGTACATGTACCTAATGTGTTTACTGTGCTAAGACTAGGAACAGGCAGACACACACACTGGGCTTCTTAGTCCTTGTGCCTTACCTGTACTGTCCAGCTTGTGTTTGTCTTTTACTGAAACAAAATGGACTTCCAGGCACTTGCATTATATTCTGCCAGTATGTGGACCCTCAGAAGTTACCCGTTTGACTTGTTTGCTGGACAGTACTGTCACTAATCTTTAACTGTTTGATTTCATTTGATTATGCTGAAACGTAGCACTGTATATTATCTGCTGAAAAATGTTGACATCTTGTCTGTTTTATTAACTGCTTCATGCCTGTTTGTTGTTTTGCTGTACAATTGGAAGGTATAAGCTCTTTATATTGTAGAAATTCTGCATATAGTAATTGGGTATTGACAACTGCATTCTCTCTTCCTTCTGCTTATTCCAGCTTGACTAAACACTAGCATCCCTTGAACTTGCTATGTTCTGTATTCTCTCTTCCTTTTGCATACTCCAAATCTCTTGAGTAAACGCTTGCTTCTCTTGACCATTCTGCTTTTACCTGTGTGCGTTCTCCCTCCCAGTGCCTACTTAAAGGCCCCTTTCTTCAAATCTATGCTTTAATTACTGCTGCTTTCTTGCTT
The DNA here is from genome assembly GCF_019279795.1 of Protopterus annectens. Classification (NCBI taxonomy): domain Eukaryota; kingdom Metazoa; phylum Chordata; order Ceratodontiformes; family Protopteridae; genus Protopterus; species Protopterus annectens. The sequence continues at coordinate 934,042,911 of NC_056739.1, read as the reverse complement.
ACTGTTAATGCTATTTCACTGTTTCTATTTTCCTGTAATATTCACTATCCCTCCATTAATTGCTCTCTGTTCTAGAGATTTAATCATTTTTTACCACCTTAAGCTCACTATCTTATTTTCATTACATCTCTCATTTACTTTACAGTAGTCAACTACATGGAAAGGTGACCTCAGCCTCCCCCCCCACTGAATATACCTGGCTGACTTTCTATCTACTGACCCTCAAAGTGATACAAAGATTGCTGTCTAGCCAAGGACGAAAGGAAACCAACAAAAACAGATAAACACCATCACAAGCTTTATGTACATGTCCCAGTTGCTTCTTCCTCACCTGGTGTTAAAAGTTTTTGTTTTTGTGCAAATTAATCTAGGCTGTGGCATGCACACATTTCTCGGCTCACTAACCCCCCATCACCACCACCTTTCTTCCAACCCCACTGAGTATGCATCTCTCTCCCTAGTCTCTGTATCTCTTTGGCACCTAACTCATTTCAGGAAAGTATGCTAAAGGCCGAGACTTTGTTACCTCTGTCCTCACTTTTCTAAACCAAGGGTTCACTTCATACATTATCAACATCTGGCTTTACTCACCTAGTTTCTCCACTCTAGTCCCCAATTAGGTAAGAAACTCCCATTTCAGCTTTTGGAATTTTGTTCACTGGACAATATACAGTTTCCATTCTACCAAAATTATCTCATGCATCACTGTCGGCTGTTAACATATTATTTCCTACAAATTTAACAATACTTGTGGAGATGTTTTTTTTTCTCAGTTTTGTCTCTGAGATTCACGGCTGCTTGCAGACCGGCATATCCTGCTCCAAGCTCAATCTGCTCCCTACCCCCATTCCCACCCACCCCCTCTTTCCCTACATTTATACCTAAGAAGAAACACACACCCTTCTACCTCCAGCCAATACAACACCTGCCTCAATACCCTCCCGTTCCCCTCACCTCCACACCCACCTTTTCAACCATCCACTATGTCCCACATTAACTCCTTGCTAGCCAATACTCTCCTACTCCACCTACTATATCTCTTGCTTAACTCCACCTCCCTTCACTCATGCACCATCATTCACCTTCATTTACCTACTCTCCCTCTATCCTCCTCCAACAACCACACCCACACATATGCAGTTATTAGCTCACAGCTCTATGACACAACTACCTTTATCCTCCTACCTTTCAAACATTTACCCACACATAGGACTTACCCTTCAACTCACAGATATGTAAAACTTACCAATAGATTCAGACAGCTCACTCTATACAATATAAATCAAATTTTACTCCAGGCTGACATCCACCCAACCCTGACCCTCTCGCATACACCCCTCATTACCCAACCATTTTCCCAACCAACTCTCCACCAATTTCTCCCCAACATACTTTTAACCACCACCCCCTTCCCACACTTCCAAAGACCAACAACACAGCCCTAGTCTTTATAAACTTTAACCTCGGAGGTACCATAAATAAAATTACTGAATTCCATGCAAGCCTTAACTCCTACTTATCTGACATTGCAACAATAACCAGAACCTGGCTAAAGACCCACATCAAAGACAAGGAAATTATTACAAATGGATATAACATAATTAGATTAGACAAACCAAACAAAGGGGGCTGTGATGTTGGAGACACACTCAAACTGGAACTACTAAACTGTGCCCCTCTTGACCTACCTAACTCCGAAATTCTAACAACATGCCTAGTAATGAACACTAACAAATCTATTATTATCATAACCACTTACCTCCTCCCAGCAACAACCTACCCAAAATTGAGAATCTTCTCACCTGGGCATTAACTAATTTCAGCCAGAAAACCATTATCCTGGGTGATTTTAACCTGGATTGGCATTCCAGCAACACCGACAGCCCCTCCAATTTCCTAAATCTCTTCAGTTTCACCCAAACCATATCCTGTACGACCCAGTTAGGTAAACATTCTAAAAAGCAGTCTACACTAGAATGGATACTAACTAACAAACTCAATCTAGGTTAGCAGGCTGCCTTCCAGAATCCCTCAGTGACCACTCACCTACCTTCCTGTACAGAAAATGAGCTGAGACACAAACCAACCCAATACATAAATTTATCAGGAATAAAAAACATGTTTCCCCCTCCACCTTTAACTATCTTCTTCAGCAAAGAAACTGGTCACCTCTTAAATACCTCCTACTTGATCAGGCAGTCCTTTACTTCTACAATACCTTTCTTAAAATGCTCAACAATCTAGCACCCATAAGAAAAATTAGAGCAAAAACTAGGCACATAACTTGAATATCTAAAGATACCCTAGCAGTGCTGAAGCAAAGAGACAGGGCATGGTCCACTTACCACACTACCAAAAATAACTTAGACCACACAACATATCAGCAGCTGTGTAACCAGACTAAGAGACAGATAAATTTAGACAAGCAAAACTATTTCCTTTCAGATCAGCAAACCCACCAATTTAACCCCAGAAAATGTTGGCAAAACATTAACAATCTACTCAACCCAAGCTATACCCCTACCCCCAACACCAACCAACTCCAAGCTTTCAGACCCAAAAGCTACACAATTTAATACCCACTTCATTAACTCAATCACATCTCTTCTTGGTAATCCGTCTAATCAACCTCTCACTGTACCCTTTCCATCTTCTGACTCCCCCATCCCCTTATCTTTCATCCCAATACAAACTACATAAAATCTCGCCTTTCCAAATGCAAACCCTGCTATCTAGCAGCTGATGAATTACCTAATGAATTCCTTAGCATTTCTGCCCCTTCAACTGCCTATCCCATATCAGTCCTGATCAACCATTCTGTCTCTGAACAATATGTACCCCATCTATGGAAAATATCCCACATTATTCCCCTACATGAAGGCAGCCTCCTACGGATTTAACTAACTACCTTCCCATAGCCATACTCTCCCCTCTAGCCAAAATCTTAGAAAAATGCATTCACTCCCAACTCCTTGCCCACCTCCTTAATCACAAACTACTCTCCTCCACACAACACAGCTTTAGGCCAAAACATAGTACCAGTACTGCCCTGCTATGTTTCACAAACACCATTCAAGGTCTTATAAATAGAGCCCAAATGGTCTCCTCTATATTCCTTTACATATCAAAAGCCTTTGACACCATCTTCCACCAAATCCTACTAAATAAACTATCATCCCATGGCCTCAACACAACAGCCCTGTCCTGGTTCCATAGTTATCTCTCTAATCATCAGCAAGCCACCAAATGGGAGAACACCTTGTCCCCCCTTCTACCCATCACTGTTGGTGTACCCCAAGGATCCATACTTGGCCCCCTTCTCTTTACAATTTTTACTAACAACCTCAGCTCTTCATCACAACTAGCCTCCATAGTCCAGAACACCGATGACTCTACATTAATCTACACAGCCCCCACCCCCCAGGACCTACAAACAAAAATGTTTCCAGGACATAGAAAACTATCTCACTAGCCATCAACTCATACTTAACCCCAACAAAACCAAATTAATTGTCTTCAATTACAATAAACCCAAAACATGTCTGACTCCACTTTCTATCCTTTCCACAAATGGAACCAAAATAGATCCCACCAGCCAAGCCACACTTCTAAGTGTCAAAATTGATGATAACCTAAGCTTTGACATGCACATCTCCCTCACCATCAAAAAAGTCCACTCTAAACTTGGCACCCTTTACAGAATTAAACCTTACCTTACAGACAACGCCAGAGTAGCCACTACCCGCACACATCTATTCTCCACCCTCCTCTACAGCTCCTTAGTATTTACAAACATTCATAAATCTGACCTAAATAATCTGGAATCATGCTACACAAAATCACCAAGTTTGCCACAGGCCACCCTTGCAGAACCCACCACTGCTCTGTACTCTCCCAACTTAAATGGTTAGAGCTACCTAACATTTAGCCAACTGTCCATAGCCCACAATATAATTCACAAGCCTAACAACTGCACAGCCCTTACCAAACTAGTCCAACCGAACAGCAATCCTAGAGCTCTAAGATCCTCAAATAAACTATTGTTAAAGATTACCCAAGCCCACAACACACAGGGCAGTGCCCTTTTTTCCCATAAAATTGCCAAACTGTGGAACACTCTTCTTCAGCCTATGACTAAAAACCTCAGCATTCATGAGTTTAAAAACCTCCTTAAGGAACATCTAGCAAAACACTGGCTCTGCTCCTGCCAAACTCCTGGTTAAACTACCCTCCTACTCCCTTACATTACCCTAAACTAGCTCATTCTCACAACTACAACTATTAACTGCTGAAGGCTATCTTGATTCTGTACAGTTTCAGTTAGTAATATATTCATATATACTGCTTTGTCTTTAATTGTTATGTGACTGCATTTCTCTATCTTGCCATTACTGTATCACACTGTTCTCACTATTAACTCATGCAGCCAGTTTTTATCACTAACTGTGCCATTTTTTGGTAAATTTGTTAATTTGTTAATTATTTGTTAATTATTGTTATATAACTAATTTCTTTACTGACTTGCTTTTTAAATTGTCGATTAATATGTGTTCAAATTGATTAATACTGTCTGTTTGTATGCATGGAGCTTTTCTCCCCAAGCCTCCACTGAAAATGGGCCTCATGCTTAGTTGGACATTACCCGGTAAACAAATAAAACAAATCATGGCACAAGAATAACCTGAAAAAAATGTGTTCCATTGCACGCTGAAAAACTTCACTCGCAGAATTTATTCAAAATGGGATCCTTAGAAATCTGTATCTGCCAAATGGGGTACTAAAAGTAGTTAGAAATGAGGATTTGCGATCAAGCATCACTTGCCAAAATGAATTCTTTGCATCCAAAACAGACTACAGTAGCATTTGGTATTAGAGTTGCAACTTCCTTTACTGTGCGCACTGGATGATATGGCTTCTTTAAAGCTTTGTTTAAATCTTTAGGGTTAATGCATATTCTGATTTCATCTGAGCCTTTCTTGTGAGTGGCTACCATGGACAGCAACCATTCAGTTGGTTCTGTGACTGGACAAATCACACCTTGCTGCACCATCTTGTCCAACTGAGCTTTAACTTTCTCTTGCATAGCTATTGGAACTCTTCTTGCTGGCCTGACCACTGGAGTGACTTTGAGGTCTAATTTCATAGAATACACAACTAGAAGCTTGCCCAACTTGTCACTGAAAACATCAGCATACTCTTTGAAAATGGCTTCTGCAAAACTTGAACTTGGAACTGCACTCACATGATGAACTTCTTTAGCAAAAGAAAGCAGATTCATTATCAAATTGTCTTTGAGATGTGATAAAGATTGCACTGGCCATCTGACTACATAGAATAATAAGTTGTAACAGTTTTCAGCCAAATAACTGGAAGTATCACTGAACCTTTGATGTGAATTTATTCACCTCCATACGCAACAAGTTTTGCAGTGCTAGTTACATTGAGTTGTTCATTGGTTCTCACTTTTGCAAATGTTTCTGCTGATATAACATTGCAGTTTTATTCAGTGTCTACTTTGAGCTCTATGGATTGATCCGAACTGTGTAAAATGCTTCACTCCTTGTTAAAAAGTTTACTGCATCAGCTCTTTCTCCCAGCACTGATACACCGTATACATAGAAAGCTGATTGTTTTGACTCTACATGATCAACTTGTTTTCTTGTATGACCTTTCTTTAGAAATGTGTGAGGCTTTCTTGATTTGCAAAGCTTTTGAAAGTGGTTCCATTTCTTACATTTTTGGCACTGCTGACCATATGCTAAACATTTCTGTCTTTTAGATTCATGATTTGCACCACAGTTTCAACTTGGGTTTTGCTGACACCCACTTGTATGGCACTGAGAAGGTGGTGGAGCTTGCACTTCTTCTAGAACTTTCTGGAAACTTGGCACCTTCCTCAGAGTTCCAGTGTATGCTCTTTGCTTTGGCCTATTTCTGCTTGCCACATGTTGAGTGCTGTCTACTTTTGCCCTGGAGCTTACCGAAACCATGCTTTTGTCACTTGCAAGCATGTCCATGTGCCTTTGTGTCACCTCATGGATCTGACAAATCACTAGTGCTTTTCTTAATGTGAAATCACTGTCAGAAAGCAAAATCTTCCTCACTGCAGCACTGTTAATACCACATACAAGTCTGTCCTTTATCAGCTCATCTTTCAAGTCACCAAACTGGCACATTTTGGCCTTGTTCCTCAAGTTATATAAGCTGCAAGTGTTTCCCCTGGCTTCTTATTTCTTTTGTAAATAAATGCCTCTATAATGTTCATTTGGGGGTTGCACATTTCTCTGAACTTATTCTTTAAACATTCAGGGTCTTCTAAGCTTTCACAACAATATGGAGGTCCACACCTTCATCTTCATACGCTGCTGGTGCATATACAAATGATTGCTCTCTTTCTATCACCTCAGATCCTGCTAGATTTAACAAAATAAATGCCCTTCTGCGTACATCTCTATCTGCATATGCTGCTAAAATATCATACTCCTGTTTAAATATTCTCCAGTTCTCTGCAATATTCTGGTCAAACACAAGCGGCTGTGGTTTTCGAAATCTGTCTGCCATATTAACACGTACCAGTGAAGGATCTTGAAAATATGTACAAATACACACATATTTTATATATATATATATATATATATATATATATATATATGTATATATTATATATATATATATATATATATATATATATATATATATGCATATATATATATATATATATATATATATATATATATATATATATATATACATATATATGTATGTAGGGGTCTACTTCACATTGCCTAAAACCCATTTGACTGACTTTCATTTCAACAAGACCAAATCACCTAATTTCAAAATACTGAAAACCCATTTGACTGAATCTCATTTCACCAAAAGCTTTCAATGCTAAATTTTAAAAGACTAAACGTTAAACCATAAACAAACATACTCACAACACTAATAACTATCTCTTTCCAGACCTCAAAAACTACTTACTTACCCTCTTAACAGAAACAGGACAATATAAAACTAAACCAAGTGGGGGGCTACACACCCCACAACTCCCAGTGTGGGGGGGCTGTGCTCTCCCAACTATATATACTAACTCCAGGATCACACTACAGTATGGAAAAGGACATATACCTTTTTACTTGCCTTACAGTACTCTACAAGCAGCCACTACTGCTGTGAATGCACAGAACATCTACCTATTACTTTAGATACTTCCCATAAAAATGTAAAGAGACCTACCCACTTTTAAAAACATTACACTACTTTCTACATGACTATAGGTATTCTGACAGTCAGCACTGTAAGTTACAGAAATTATTTTTATCACAAACAAGTCACAGGTGAATGGAAACCCACATCATGTCTATGGTTTACAATTCAATGAAATGAGATTCAATTAAATGAGTTTTCAGTATTTTGAAAATTAGGTGATTTGGTCTTGGTGAAATGAAAGTCATCCAAATGGGTTTTAGGTGATGTGAAGTAGACCCATATATATATATATATATATATATATATATATATATATATATATATATATATATATATATATAATGTGTGCATAAGTAATTGGCATGAACATTCAATTTGGTTAATGCTCTTCTCCTTTATGACTGCACTTTCTTTCCTTTATGCTTATTGGTATTGTATGAATGAATAACCATGTAGTGCTTTAAATTAACTGGACTTTGCAAAATAAACCTCTCAGGCTTTTCGATGCTTTATTGCCCTTTACAAAATACATTTGCAAAGTTCTTAATGCTTCACTGTACTTTACGAAATAGCTTTTTTAAAATTTCTCGATGCTTTATGAAACTCAGAGGAATAGCTTTTCAACTTATTTACTGCTTTATGGAGCTTAACGGAATACTTTCTATGACTTTGATAACTTTCTCATACTTTGCGATGCTTTTCTGAATTTCGGTAAGTTTCTCGGACTTTGATGCTTTTATTCATTTTTTTGATAAGTAAAGGCAAAATGCAAAATCATCAGCTATTGGAACTGGTAAAGGCAAAAATGCTAAAATCAGATTGGCTTTCAGAACCGGTAAAGGCAAAAATGCTAAAGTAGTTGCTTGGAAATTTATCTATGCAGGCATGGAACAGTCATGCATTATCACTTATTAAAGTCGTCGCTTTAAGAAACATTCGAGAGCTTTGCAATGCAACTGAGCAATTCACAAGGGCTAAAATACACTTGTAATCCTTTATAAGAAACACTTAAGCAATTGCAGAATGTGAATAATCAGATTTGGTTGCCCAATTTCAATGCCTTTTGAGGTATATGCACTTTGTAAATGACTAGATGCAATACACTGAAATGTTCCCAAAATGGAGGCACCTTGCCAGGCAACTCTTTACATTACAAGGAGCACTCTGTAATGGCGGCACTTTGCGAACAGCCACACCCAGAACAAGAACTTTTCTTCAAACAACCATGCTTTGATTGAATTACAAGAGATAGTTGCACTGTACACACAGTGAACTGTTTGAAATACATGCACAGTAGTAAGCACACACTGTAAGCACTCTGAGATACTTCTCATGACTTTAGTCACTTTTTGATGCCCAACACAGCAGCCATCTTGCTTTATTTTTATCTACTGTGCCCCTTTCCTTTATTATTATTCTTTGTGCTCATTTAATCCCTTTACCTTTTTTATGCCTACCGTACTTCCTTTGTGCTCGTTTTACTCTAAACATGCCCAGTTATGCCTTTCTGCCTTAAACATGCTTGTTTTCTCTTTAACATGCTCATTTTGTACTTTAACCACATTCGTTTCATCAAGCACTTTTATCTTAAACATTTTCTTTAGCTAAAATCTTTTTGAGCTTTCTGCTTGCCTGATAATGCAGTTAATGCCCTTGTAATGCCTTTTATTGCCTCTTTGGATCAAGTCAATTTGTGTTGCTTTTCATTAACTTTAATTCCTTCTGGTTACGCTTGCACTGTTTTCTCTTGGTTTTACCTTTGCTGTTGCCTTTACATCTCATGGCTCCAAATAGTTTGTTCTTTTCCATCCTGGTTCTGACACCATGTCACTTTTGTGTTGGTACACGAATAAGCAAGTCTTCATGGGTTCTTGTCTGACTAATTAAATTATATACAAACTGACTGCTGTGATCATACATGCTTTACACACTGGCTGTTTCTTCAAAATGGCACTATGGATTGCACGTGTCTGGAATTTATACATGCATGCACACCCTTACATGCTTCTTAAAAACATAGCATACACATGCTACACTCTGCTCTACAAAGAAGAAGGTTAAAAAGTTAGGCCTGATCTAGCTGCTTTCCATAATTCCCCCGATGTCTCTCTCAAGGCTGGAGAAAGCCCAGATGACTGTCTGGTAGTTGATTTAGATTCCTCTGCCAAAACCCAGTCAGAGGCCAGCATGGATCCAGCTTCTCACATATCCTTGGAGGCTTTTCAATCATATGTACCTGACATTGAGGGCAAACCATGGCTGATTATTTCTGGAGGAGTGTGGGAGATTCCTAACACATTTGGGAGAAGATTGCTATGATGCTTATTGAATCCTGCCAGTGGTTTGATCTTCCAAGGTTATTTTGTGCAGACATCCTGCAGAAAAAGAAGCAAAAAAGCAAAGCATATTATCACTATTGGTAAGGCTCCCCAACATGAACGGCAGGATTTCACTCAGGGTTTATTTAATGCTTTGATGGCCTTTAAGCCTCCTCAGGAGTTTTCTATGCCTGCTCCTCTCTGGTCATTCACTCCACTGAAGAGACCCAGAGAGTTGGATTTGTCCAATGAGGACCCAGACTCAGAGGAATCTTTGGCTTACTCTTTCTAAACCCATTCCCCTTTGAATTATGGTTCAGTGGACGAGGATTCTGTAAGTCCAGAATCCCCCTGGAGGAGCTCTCCTTTGGTTATACCATTGCCCATATCATGGATTATTTTAAGTGCGATTGTTCTCAAGCCTCTGAGATTCAAAAATGATATGAGCTACTACAGATGGAATCTCCTAAGCCATTTGCTGTTCTGTTCTGGTTGCCTTTCTGGATAATTTCTCAGCAGTGTCTGTAACCCCTAATTCTCAGCCCCTGTCCCTAAGAAGCCACCTGGATTCTATAAAGTTTCTGAGGATTGCAAATTTCTTTACAAAAGCCATTCTGCTGACTCTTCTATATTGTCAGTCTCCTCTGATAAGCCCTCGATATTATTTCCCTCTACCAATTTGTTGCATTCTGATGAGAATAGTGGGGCTATGGAAAGGCTGGGCAAAAAATTTCACACTGATGCCACTTTATCCTTTGGGGCCATCAACTGCCAGACTTGTACAACTTGATATGTTTTGCCCCTCCTTTCTCAGGTTTGGAAGGTGGTTTTAGATGATTTTGACTCTAAGAAGGAAGGTGGCTTTGGCTCTTTCCCTCCTGGGCAATACTTCCTAAGTTGCCCAGCACTCAATAAAATGTAGCTGTGATGTAGTAAATGCCTCTTCCAGGGCTGCTGTATTTGATACAGTTATGAGACATTATTTTAGGCTTCATCTTCAGGATTTACCTGATGAGATTAAGGCAAATTGTTTAGATACGCCACTGGATAATAAAGATCTATTTCTAAATTTCAGAAGAATCAACCCTCTAAGTCTGCTTTAGTTCATAGACAATCTCACCTTCTTCCTAAAGGCAAGGAAGCTTCTAGGTGTGTGCCTACTACTAAGTCTACTCAGAATCCTGCCTCCCAGAAATCTCCTTTCCAGGGTAAACCAGATTATTTTTGGTTTTCTTCCTCCTGCCCTTGGTCAGGTTCCCTTGTCTCTCTAACTGCCCCTGTTTCATCCAAATTGGCTTCAGGTAATTTCAAACTGTGGGATTCTGTTCATTATCAGTCAGGGGTACTTCATGGTTTTGGAAATTCCTTCCTCCCTTTTCAGGCATTCCCCAGACACCTCAGAAAAAGCTGTCTTATTTCCTAGAGGTTCTTTATTCTCTTTTGGCTCAGGGTACCATTCAAGGTGTGCCTCCTTCCCAGATGGTGAAGGAATTTTACTCCAGGATATTTCCCATACCATCAAGCGGGGCACTTAGAGACCAATTGTGGATCTTTGTCTGCTGAACACCTTTTTCAAGATTCCTTCCTTTTGGATATTATCTCAGCAAACATTATTCCCTCTTTTTTTTTTACTCCAGGCCTTTCTGGTCTCTCTGGATCTCAAGGATGCAGCCATCTTCTCTTCAGGAAATTTTTACATTTCTCTACCTCTTCCTTACATTTTCAGTTCTCTGCTTTGCCCTTTGGCTACTCTACTACCAAAAGGTTTTCACCTATCGCCTTGCTCCTATCATTGCTTTTTGCAGGGTTCAAGGTATTCCCTAGCTAGACTATCTGCTTACTCAAGCCCCTTTCCCCATCAATCTGCTGCAGGATTTTGAGTTTACTACTTTACTGTTAGTTTGGGGTTCACCATAAACTTCCAGAAATCAGGATCATATTTTCCTCAGTTATAGGCTTCAGAAGATTCCCATGCTGGCATCCTTGCCTTCCCCAAGGCTATCTCTAATTGCCTTTTTCCATTCCCTTCTTCCTCTGGTGTCTGTCTCATCCAGGGAATTTCTCAGGGTTCTCAGGTTCATGGCTTCCAGCATTTCTATACTTCCTCTTAGGATCATAGGAGGTTTCTAGGCTATTGACCTGGAGGTTATTTCAAGTCTAGTTGTTTCATCCCAATGTAATACCATAGACACACTAGTCAATAAACAGGACTGTATTTACTAATGACTGCCCATGTCCAGAAGGGCTGTGGGCGCTATCCCTGGTAAGAATTTACAGTCCCCATCCACTCATTCAAGTTCCTTTTGAACAATGACATAGAGGTACTCTGCTTCACATGAATTGGCAACCTATTCCAAAGACACAGCAGTTGCTAGGAGACAAATCTGTTCCTCCAGCACCTTTTACTCAAATTGCAAGCCATATATAAGTCCTAGAACAGGTAGCTCTAGTCTCATTTCATTTATGGATGTGCAGCAAATTCATTAGATGTGGGTCAGAGATTGCTGTGTAAACCAAGCATATGTCTCCCTTAAGACATCTATATGATATTGAATATAGTGACAGGGACTTTAGCCAGTCTGTGAAAAGGCACATTCTGGAGTCCTTTATCTTCTTAGTTAGAAACCTCTGAGGTCTCTGCAATTGCTGAAGGTGTTTTGTATGGTACATGCTGAAAAGGGTGTTAAACTCTATTATGGGTCTGATTAGTGATGAGTATAGAGGGGCTATAACAGCCTTTGCTCTAGAGGTGATGCCTTTGTTAATCAAGTGTGCCAGATAGAAATCCAAGATGATGCATTTCTTTGCATTCAGTTTGAGACCATGACTAAGAAACTAGCCTTTGGTCTGTGTAACACCCTCCTGAAGTATATTGATGTCATTTGGGGATTCAATAATTGCACCCAGTTTGCAGTCATCTGCAAACTTGGTCAGCCACAGCCCTTTTAGTTTTGGCCTGAACTTCTGAGAAGTACATACCAAACAGTAGGGGGCCCAGCACTGACCATTGTGGCACCCTGCTGTTGATAGGTCTGATGATTGATGTGGAGTCACCCACTTTGATAGATTATTGGTAATGCCTGAGTGTGGGATTGTGTAAAAGGGCTTTGCCAAGTCGAGGTATGCTGTGTGCACAGATTTGCCCTTGTCAATGGCCCTAGTCACATTATCAAAGAAATCCACCAGTTTTAACAAACAGGATCTGCCCTTGACAAAACCAAATTGGGTCAGATCCAGGGTTTGGAGGTCACCTATGTCTTTATTTATGAGGCTTTACAGATGAGGCTGTTCAGACTTATAAGTCTATAATTCCCTGGGTCTGTTGCTAAGCCACCATTGTGGAGGGGAATAACTGTTGCTGTTCTCCATTCTGCATGAAAAAAGCCTGTTGTTAGGCTGTGATTGAATAGAGTACTTAATGGTGATGCTAGTTCATGTTTTAGTTTGTTTAGAAGATGGCCTGGGATGCCATCTGGTCTAACAGAGGCTGTGTTTTTTGCCTTAGACAAGGCTTTAATGACCTGCTTTTTGGATATGTAGGGTGGGGAGGACGTGGGGGCAATGTTTGTGACAAGTTTGGAGGGGATAAGGGAGTGAAATTTTTGCCAAATCTGTCCACTGGCAGGTTTTCTATCACTGCATGATCAGTGTGTGTGATATCATTGGTCACTAGTTCGGCACATGCATGGGTCCTACCTTTACGCTAAGTATGTAGCTGTAAAAGGACATATGGTTATCCTTGGCTGTGACTTGCTAAATTTTTCTCTTGCCAGGCTCCATATGACAAAGCTGTGGTAGTATCTACAACATCGCCACTGCACCCCCCCCCCCCCCTGGACTTCCTGGAATTTTTCCTTCCCTGTCCCAAGTTTGAGCTCAAGAGCTTCAGTGGTGGATTCATCAACTTTCTCCCAAACTGGGACTTCTTTTTTAAGCTCCATTTCCAACTCTGGTGCTCTTTACAGATGCCTCAGACAGAGGGTAGGGTGCCTCCTGCGGTCCCCTCAAAGTTCAGGGTCTCTGACCTCCTCATCAGAGGTCAGACCACAACAATATAAAGGAGATGAGGGTTGTGTTTCTGGCTGTCTGGGCTTTTCATTCCATCTTTCATTTTGAGCCCCTCAAACCTTTCACAGACAGTACCACAGTGATGTGGTATGTCAACAAGCAAGGGGTCACCAGGTTCTATCTTCTTTGCAGGGTAGCTGTTCAGGTCTGTGATCTGGCTCTCCAGTATCAAGTGACTCTTCAGACAGTTTACATTTCCTCTGACAATCTAGTGGCAGGCTCCTTGAACAGGTCCAGGACACAAGCTCACAAATGGATGTTTCACAGAGATGTGTTCCAGGACATTGTCTATTGGTAGGGTATTCCTAAGGTATAACTTTTTGGCACTACTCTGAACAGGCAGCTTCCTCTATTCTGTTTCAGGCTCCCAAGTTCTTTTACCTGGAAATTGGATGCCCTGTTTTTTCTTCAGAAGGGGATGTTTCTATATGCTATTCCTCTTCTTACTCTCTTACCTTGAGTCTTGCACAAAATCAGGCAGGACTCCCAAAATCAGATGTGAATGACTCCCTTTGTCACTGACAGCATTGGTTCTCCCTTCTTCCTCACTTGGTCAGCAGAAATCATCATAAGTTAACTCACCAGGTGTATCGTCTCACACAAGGCAAGGGATCTCTTATTTATCCTCACTTGTCCACTTGTTAGATGACACTGTGGATGATAGGGTTTTGATCACTTTCAGGCACCTTTTTCTGAGGATGTGCTTTGTGTTCTGCAGGAGGCTAAGAACCCTACAACCAGGAAATCGTATATGTCCAAATGGAAGTGATTTTCAGTCTGGTGCCTCTGTTGCCATCAGGATCAGCTATCAGTCGTGGTTCCTCTGTTCCTCTCTTATTTGCATGATCTTCTGTATGCTGGGTTGGCATAATCTTCTATTTCACCTGTCACCAGTTTCTGCTTGTCTCCCATTAGCTCCTCCTCATCTGGCCTCTAGATTTGTGGTCAAACAATTTCTTAAAGGTGTCCTTCATATTAGGCCTCCCAGGAAGCCTATTCCACCATCCTGGGACCTCAGTTTTGTACTTGAAAAATTCACTCAGGGTCCTTTTGAGCCTGCTTCTTTAACCTCCTTAAAACATTATATTTAGAAGACTGTTATTTTGGCTGTCACTTCAGCCAAGAGTCTGAACTTCAGGCTGATGGCTATTCCTTCATTCTTAGTTTTCCACAGAGACAAGATGTCGCATTGTACTAATCCTTTTATGACCAAGGTAGTCAATGAGTTGTCCCTTAATCAGTATATTCATCCTCCCTTCTTTTTTCCTTCTCCACAGTCTGCCAGTGGGAAGGTCCTTCACACCTTGGATTTGCATAGATGACTCAGATATTATTTGGATAAAACCAAACGTATTTGTAAATCTGAGCAGCTTTTTGTTTCCTTTCATACCAGTGCTTTAGGTTTGGTTGTTTCTAAGCAAACCCTCTCCTCATGGATTTTTACATCCTTGTTGATAATGGCACATTCTACTAGGGAAGTTGACTCCTCTGGTGCTTTTTTCAAGGATCTGGATACCAGTTCTATCCTTGAGGCCACTACTTGGTCCTCTGTTCATACTTTCAGTAAGCATAAAAAAATTGGATATTTCCAGGACCGGGGCAGGTTTTGCTAGAGCTGTCCTGCATGGATTTGTAAAGAGCTGTTATGTGCCTTCTTCCACCCAGGCTTCCTTTTGAGCTTGTGTACTGTCTCTCTGGTAAAGAATACTGTAACTGTGATATGAAAGGACATAACACAGTTGTGTAAAATATTAACATAACTGTATATGTCCTTCTCATCACTGTTATGGTAATTAATCCCTTCTTCCTTCCCTATCTGTCCTGCTCTTGCTCTGTGTTCTGGTCACCCTTCTGACTTAGGAATGCTTCTTCCTTCTTAATTTTTCTTCCTGGATGCACGTTCCTACTTTGTCCCTGAGGGTTTTTTGTTCTTCCTGGGTTTTTTCATCTCTAAGTATTTGCGTCCGTATGTCAGCTTTATTCCTTACATCATGAGCAGGGAGCATATATGTGACATACGGCTCCTATAAGGGCTAAAGGCTTTGGCATACTGGACAGACATTGGGCTATCCTTGGCAAAAGATCCCTTTGGTAAAGAATAGTGCATCAATGTAGAGAGCAGCACTGAATGTTATTGTAAGCTTTTACACAACTCTACTTTCCTTAATGTGCCAAGCTGAATCTAGGTGATCTAATGACCATGCTTAATATCAGCAGTTGTTTTTCATTGATCTACATTTGTCGAAACATATGGATAGCTTTGCTGCCTATCCGAAAGCATTTAACTTCAGCTGAAATATCACTGTGATGCAGTAATTTTGAGCCTTTCATAAAATGAGAGAATTTGATTTTGTCTCACTAAATTTGCTTTCGCACTAGGCTAGCCTCCTTTGTGGATCATTTAAGCCTATTCAGCTTCCTTTTTGGTGCTTATATTATTATCTTGTCCTGTTTAGTGTTAGATTGAGCTTACCCATGCAATTGTCAATAATATGGTGTTAATCCTAATGTGAATAACCATAGATAATTTGAGGAGACCCATGTGGGGAGAAAAAGCATTTAGGAGCTATATCTATCCATTAATGGTATAGGGGGCAGTCCTGGAGATAGTTTTGTATTATCCATCCATAGATCCAAGTTGTAGTTGAATATGGGCAGTATTTGTTTTACATGGAGTCTGTTTCAGATCAGCGGTATCTTCTGCAAGATATATCTCTCCCTGCAAACCATTCTGATAATGTTGCAGATGAAGATTATATCCCCAGAACAAGTATTTCTGATGCCATTTGACTTTTGAGTTCCTGTTGCATAACAGGTCTATGAATAGTGTGTCAGAGGATGCCTTGCATACAAGTTAAAAGGCCTTTTCTTTGTCTGCAGAATACAGAGTATAGTGACAGGGCTTTGAGGTGGTCCATGTAGGGCATATTGTTTAGGTCCTGTATCCATTTAGTAATGTATCTCTCTGGAAATTCCATTTGTTGCATATGGCTTGACAAATACATGCCAAAGGGGACATTATACTTGAGTGACTTAATGAGGGCTTAATAAAGGGGAACAATGACATCCCTAGATCTAGATGCAATCCGTTTGTTTTTAAGCTGCACAATATAAAAATTAGGTCACTGTGCACATAAGTTCCAAAATCTTGAACAAGTAGGCCAACTTCTAGGGGTATAATTTCAATTTTGTATTTCCCTGGGGATAGACTACTTCCCAAAAGAATATTATGATGCATTTTTTGGAATTTAGTAAGTTAGTTCCCAAAGGATATGATAATGCAATTTTTGGAATCAGTTATTTATCATTTGCAGACCGAATAACTGCTCCTAGCTTACCGTGATTTTTGGTATTGGCTTTTACTTCAGAGAAGTAGAGCTCAAACAGGAGAAGTTTAAGAACTGAACTCTGGTGGATACCACTGGTGACTGGCCTCTCTGTGGAGGTCCTGCAAGTGATGTGCTTTTTTTTCACAGTTTATTTAGCTTTTCTACTGTGCCTGAGTGGGTGATTGTCAAAGGTCTCAGTAACTGAAAACTCTTCCATAGGGCCAATTAATATATTAAGTTATAATAGAATATAGTCAGTCTCTTTCCATAAAGCTTGTATGCCAACAGCCACCCTGATGTTGTGACGTTACTCATACATTAAGACACTGGCAAAAAGCTTTTAAAAATAAATAAATGAAAACACTTGAAATAAAATCAGGTAACCTTATAGAAAAATGCCAGTTAATTATATAAGACCCTAAAGAATTTAAGAAAATGTTGTAAACAGATAGTAACAGAATTAGTTTAACTGCTATCAATTTTGTTTCCAACACTTTCTAGAAAATCCTATAAGCCAGCTACCAGCAAGTTACTAAAAATATTCATTAGCTGCAGTCAGTGCATACGCAAATGATTAGAGTTCCAGATTATTGCCACTGGGAAAGCAAGCTGTATATTCACTTCAGTATAGCACCTTTAAAATGCTCTGTCCCTGCCAAGTTTGAAAAGTTAACTGTCAATTCCACAAACCAAAGTAAAGCACAACATATAGGAAATGTAACAAAGTTTTTTCAGCAAGCTAAAGGTCCCCAAGATCAAAACAAAGGAAAGATAATAATTTGTAGTTCAGTAGTACTTGGAAGTCATTGCATTTTTCAGAACAAAACCGATTGTTTTTCACATTTACATAATGTTTATTACAATAGAGTTCCATATCAGCATGAGGTAACTCCGCTCGCTTTAGGAACCAGTGAGCATGAACACAATACACACATTTTCATTCTGCTTTGCACAGCTGGATCACTACTAAAAGGAACAGTTACAAATTTTCATATCTAGTAAAATTAATATATGTGATGAAAGATATTGTATGCTGTAATCACAGCTAATGGAAATTGCATTTTTCATGATGTGATGATACTTTTGAAGAACTGGTGGCCACCAGATGATGTCTGTCTAATTTTTACACTTACAGAAATATGGTCTGTTCTGCTGTAATGAATATAATATTTGTGACAAATGTTTCTCTGAGTAACATCTGTGGTGGATTGTTATCCATGTTTGTGCATTGGCTCCAAATTTTTCATTGGGGTCTGTACATTCAGCATTCCATAATGAGCCACCTTAAATGGAAAATAAAAACCCAAGAGTGATGTTTGCATCATGCTTGGCATGTTCTTTGAATGACAGGGATAACAATGACACCATGTTGCAAGCTCTGTGCGAGTAAGAAGGGCAATCTGACCAGGAATGAATTCTGTATGTTAAAATGTTTGATAAATGGAGTCCATGGTGTGGTAATGAGCCATAAGACAACCACACAAATTATATAGTTAGATTTTTTGGGGATAGGTTTACATTATGCACTGACATTAGATTTATGGATGTATAATGAACTGTTTAGGGTGAAATATATACCTAAAAACGAATGATATACCCTTACCAGCTTGAACAGACTTAAATAGTTTAATTGCATGTCTAGCTGATGTTTATTAATTTAATCTAACCAACCTTTTAACCTTCTGCAGCTGTAATACCTCATGGTCATTACAATGTTCTACTTATCCCGAATTTAAGCACAGGAGTGGTGGGAGCAGCCTTCCATTTGGGGCATGCAGCAGGGTATCTCCTTGCAGATATAACTTTTTTTTTTGAGGGGGAGACATGCATGTGAAAGTTAACATTTCTTTTAGCCAACTTTATTTTTCAATGGTCATTGTGCTGCAAATATAAGAATGTTAATTAGACACAATCCATGAAGAACTCAAAAGAGCAATGTTCACACACCTGTGGAATGTTGTTTGTGTTGTGCTTCTGGAGTGGCATGATAGGAAAAAGATATGTGCATACCTATCAATCAGCTCCTTGTGTTGTACAACACCCAGACAATGCTAACACAGTAGGGAATAATCAGACCACTGCTCTGTTTACAATCTATAAACTTGAATTTTTGTATCCTTAAGTTTCTTCTCAAAGTCAATGAAAGATTTCTCTCCATTCTGCCTTAAAATGTGGAATCTAGTCAAACTGTGGCCCAAACAAGTAAAACTGGTGACTAATCATTTATAATCTAGGATTCTGTGGACATTGAGGTGCTGTGATGATAAATCAGCATGTTCTTATTACACAACTACCCCTCATATATGGAGACTGCAGAGCAGGAGTGGTGTGTAAGTGAAACAAGGAAAAAAATAAACTGTCAGAAGAAGTGAATGGCATGACACCCCCCCCCCCATTACTTTAAGCTCCATGTTAGCCTAAACTAAAATCTGAGAGGTCCGGGAGTAAAAGGAGTATAAAAACAGGCAGATCTGACAATGGATGGGGTAATGGAACAGGCAGGAAATTTTAAAGCAAGGGAGCAAAAAAAAAAAAAAAAAAAAATATATATATATATTCATTTTTGCAAACCTAATTCTTTCTTTTCAGTGATTACTGCTAAATTAGCTACCATTTCACCTAACTACTTCAGAGTATCCCCCTAAATAATTATTTTATAAATGTTGTAGTTCTTCTCCATCTATCTCCTGAGTGTTGTGACCAACCATTGTTCTCTAATCTCAGACAGTATTGTTCAAAAGTCTGCCCCCCCAATCTATGTCCAACCTGAGTGCTGTCCCCTGTGTGGTTAGTCTGACTAAATTAGGTGCTCTAAAGCAGTATAATAATTGTCTTGTACTTATCAACTGCTTACTGCAATAGATGTAAATATGTAAAAAACATGGAAGTACAAACCTTTCCATTAGCCCAATTTTCACAGTACCCCATCAGTCACACACCATTAAGCCCATAAGTTATGCTATACAAACAAAAATTTGCTAAAGGCACAGGGAGCACCTACTATATGGTCACAGCCTACAAGGTCACAAGACATCATCATCTACTACTCCATGATGCACACATAATGCAGATCCACACTGATCACTAAAGGGATGCTAGGAAAGCAAACCTAAGCTCAAAATGCTCATTCTGCTTCCATAGATGGAAATATTTCCACAGTAAGTAACCATAATTAAGCATGCAGACTCCATAATCAACAAGAATAGTCCACAGATCCACAATATCCCAAGGGGCCTATGGTCCCCTAAACCTGACAAATATGACTCTGACCTAGTGGTGGCCTTTCTGGGAGTGACTAAACCATGTGCTCCAGCCAGAGGACCATGGCAAGATACATGAAGGAAGTTGCTGTGCATGTGTTAGAAGCATGAAAGACACCGATACTGAATAATATCTTGCCTTGTACTGTTTGTCCCTAATTAAACTCAGCGGATCAAATATTTTTGTCAAGCGATCACAGAATGTCTATTTCTGACATACATTTATTTCTATCTACTTCAGTCAAAGGACCTTTTAATAAACTTAGCCTCCATTTATGTGCAGGCTATATCAGTTCAATAACAGAACTGAGTGTTTTGCTGCAAGATGTCATGTAAGGACACATCCATCAGTGTGCTGCTCTATTTTTGGCTTCAGACAATTGCAGCTTACTCAGGAATTATTCACAAATGTGAACACACTATCTTTTGTATTGATCTCTGTACCCTGTTCTGAATACCTTCTTGAATAGCATAATTGAACACAAAATAGACCTGTTGCAGGATGCCTGATCTACATACCTAAAAAAAAATAAAGGTAGATGTGCAAGTTATAGTGTACTCTTTGGAATCTTTTCTGCACCACAAAATGTATTTCTGAAAAACAGGCTTTTATTTATTTATTTTTATGCTCTAAAACTATTTGAAGATATAGTGGAACTGTCACGGTGATAAAACTTGATGGATAAGGAATGGGAACCAAAACGTTTAACTGTCAAACTTTGGGGAACACTGCATCGTCTAATTTAATGTGGTCATGCACACCTGTTCAGCTTGTAGTGCCTGTCAAGAGTACAGTAATCTCACAGATACTGTTGCAGCAGGATAGATAACTGGGTAACGTGTTCCTAAAAGGAAATAATTCATCGTCATACATATTTTTCTTCAGTTACATTATGTGACTTATCTTTTGCTATTATTTTCAGCTGTCTACAGATTGACTTATTTTCAAAAAGATTTAGGTATTTTTTTTCCAAATAACTTCAAATAGTCATGAAGGAACAAATGCAAACCAAACCACTGCATGTATTTTCTGTCTACATTTTCTTTGCTGCTGCTTGTTTTACTCTTTTTACCTTCAGTTTCTGCAATAATGATACTGTATATTCCTTACAAATACCTCCATACAACACACAGGCATTTCCATACAAGTAACTGATTGTCTTTTTTAGTGTCAGATTGTTTCATTAATTGAATTTAAGGAGGATGAAATGGAAAGTGTTCCATATTTAATGTGCAATCCCTTCCTACTTTCTTCATTTGTATGCTGGTGAGTAACTTAATCTTTCTCTAAATAGATAAATACAAAGTTAAGGTTCATACTGAATATGATATAATGTCCCTTATTCAGTCCTCTACACTGACAATGGTTTCAAAGAATAAAAAAAGTTAAACTGACATTTAATACTCCTAATCTGATGATTTCCTAGGTTGGTAACAGAGCACACACAGTACTACTATGGTATTCCCATCACAAACTCATAACTTTCTCTGTCAGAATCTCTAAACCTTTTGAAGAAAATGTCATAGGTTCATAGGAGATTACTAGGCTAATGGCTTAATAGCCCTTGCAACCTTAGCCAATATAACCTGATTTACCCAGGATATGGTCCCACCAGCAAAAAGATGGCATGGTTTTGTGCCTGTGCATTGAGTATCTTACAGATTGCCCATGCCCATATGTTTTATGTCATGGCTCTGGCACCAATTATTTGTCTAATGTAAACCCTCCTGAAGGATATCTATATCAGTGAGAGATTCAATGATTGCCCAACTTGCAGTCATGGCAAACTTTGTTATCCGGATGCCTTCCACATTAGTAATGACTTCAGAGAAGTATATTCAAACAGGAGCACTGAGCCTCATGGCAAAACACTAGTAACTGGCCTCTTGCTGGATCTGGATTCACCCACTTTAGCCACATGTGTACAGTCCATGAGCCAATTGGCTGTCCATCTGCTGACATATTTATGCCCAGTTTTGTGTGTTTATTTATAATACCTGAGTGGAGAATTGTGTCAAATGCTTGGGTAAGTTGAGGTGGTGGTATGTACTGTTTTACCCCTATCCATGGCCTTAGATAACAGATTCAGTAGATATGACCTGCCCTTGACAAAGCTGAATTGGGTTGGATGCAGTGTTTGGAGGTTTCCTATGTCATTAATTATCAGGTCCATGATTATTCTTTACATGGCCTTACATATAAGACTAGTCAAACTTATGGGTCTGTAATTTCCCATGTCTGTACATAGTCCACTTTTATGCAGAGGGATGACTGTTGCTGTCTTCCACTCTATGCACAGGGATGACTGTTGCTGTCCTCCACTCTACTGGGACAAAGCCAGTCCAGTGGCTGGATTAAATAGAGATCCTAGTGGGCCTGATAATTCCTGATTTCCGTTGTTTAACAGGTAGCCTGAAATATCATTAGGCCCCACTGAAGCCATGTTTTTAGTTTGAGAGCACAGTGGTCACCTATTTTTGGTGATAACTGGCAGTGGTGTGGTGAGGGTACTTCTTGGGGGAGAACAGTGGGATGATGGGGAGGTGAAATTTAAGATTAATTTGTCAGGCAGTATACTTGCTATCTTCTGGCTGAGTATAGGTGATGCTATCTATAACTAAATCCACATACATTATTGGGTGTTGCCCTTATGATTTCAGACATAACTGAAACATGTCTTACTGTTATCCTTAACTTTGGAGACTACTGTTACCTTACAGTCTGATTTCAGAGACTTGACTAGTTCCCCGATTCACTTGTTTTGACTAAAAAGGAACTTTTTTTCTGTTTTGTATATTCTCTCTTAACTTCTCGACAAGATGTTTCATTTTTTTGAACAACCTATTAATACCAGGGGTCCACCAGGGTGGCTTGTTTATGCAGTTTGACCAGGGCTTATTTTGGTCTAGTACTGACCTTTCTATGCCATTGTTTATATGGTCATACAGGGTTTTTGTGTATGACCCTGCATAGGTTTGTGTATGTTCTGGATTTGGGGGAGCTTGGAAACTAGCTATGCTTCCTGTTAATAGGGGATAATTTACCTTAGAGAAGTTCATAAAGTTTTTGGGGTTAGGTGGGGGGACTAGTTTTACCTTTGTTTCAAGAGAGACTTGTTTGTGATCTGAGTGTACCAGTGAGGACAACACATGGGGGGGGGGACTACTGCACTTCCATATTTGTGAGTACTAGATCTAGGATATTTGTGCCCCTAGTGGGAGTGCAGACTAGCTGCTCCACAACATTTGAATTTACAAAGTCAGGAAATCTTTGCACCTGCATGTTAATGGTCAGGTATGCCTTCCAATTAAAGGAGAGTTGTTAAAATCACCCATGGGCATGGTATTGGGCTCAAGGTTTAGTGATTCTAGTAAGTTCAAGTATGATGTGTGGGTTTCCTGGTTCATGGTAAGGGACCTGTAGTTAGCAAGAATGTTAATGGATTTTTCTGATGGTTAGTTGGACATGGTATAGCTCTAGCATGTCATACTGTTTGACCAGCCTTGAGGTATGCTTATTCATTAGGTAGCTAGATACACCTGTGACTTTTGCTCTTTCATGCTCAGTGGATGGTTGGAATGTATGAAAGAAGTTACAGCCATGCACTGCCAGAATGCTTTCCATGGCTTTGAACCATGTCACTCCAACTGCCTTCCATAGTATCAGGTCTTACTTGCAAGGGATAAGAGTGGAGGGTGTTTGTAATTGGATGAAGGAATGGTGCTTACTTGGTATAATTTACAGCTAACCTAACCAGCAATGCTGCCCAGTGCCCAAAAAAATGCTCTCTAAACAGCAGCTATCCTGGGTCCTATAATAAGGTAAAACCTAAATAGTCCTAACTAAATGTGTAAATGCTGCTCGCTGCACAAGCAAGTTGCTCCGTGAGTTACATGGGACTGAGGTAATGTTACGAGAAGGTTTTAATAGGGCAATTTCAACTTCTGGTGATTGCATGAATACAAGCCACCAGCAACACCATTGCTCTAAGATCATCTTCAGTCAAATCAGAGGCTTATATACAATTAGTGAAAAAGCAAGTTTTACACTAACTATGCCCTAAGGCCAGTCAGGTAAGCACACAATGAGCTCTACCCCAGCAATTCCCAAATCAGACAGGTAAAATCAGCCCTCCCCTGCCACAAGATGCTTAATATTAGCTAAGAAACACAAGATGCAATGTATTTCAGTGTAGAACAGCAGCTTGAAAATGCAACTTTAAACTTTAAAGAAGTGAAAAAAAAAGAAACAGTAAATAGCACAGCAAAGAGTGACAGCATATTGAAAATAAGCAACTCTGTCACTTTAGCTGAAGATTTCAAATGTACAAATCTTTTACAATTCTGTACAAAGTCTCCTAATTCACTTACAGTTGTATTAACCAAGACATTGATATGACAGGTAGCTTTGCAAACAACATCTATTCTTACCTAGTTATTTGTTAATAACATAGATGTTCTAACGTCATCAAAACAAAATGGTGTTCCACAAGCCTATAATCGCTAAATGATAAAAACTTAAAGTATACAGCTAAACTAAAGTCCCTAAAATCAAGGATAACACCAAGAAGTTATCAAATTAATTGAAAAATGCCACCAGGAAGACAAAGGCATCTTATGAACTCAAACCATCATCAGAAGCTAAAGGCAACTACAAGTCCTTCTTTAATTATACCAGGAAGATTACTAATAGTAATAGCACTGAATATTGCTCAGAGCTCGTTCAAAATGTAAAGACCCACTTGAATTCAAAGGAAACATTTCCAACATACTAGCAAAGAAATATAGTAAAAGCTTCACTCTAGCGACAACCATACAACCCCCAAATATCCCTGATGGTCGCTGACCACAAACTGTTACCAAAGAACAATTACTGGAAGCACTTTCTAAAATGAAGCATAAATCTTGCATGGGACCTGAAAATATATATGATTGTCTAATAAGCACTAAACAAGTGCTGACAACACAACTCACTAATTCATTGAACTTGAGCTTAGCAACTGGCTTTCCCACCCAAGTATCGCACACAGCTTTGATTATGCTACTTAACGGTTGACCACTACTGACCTCATCTGATGAGTCATGTGCATGGTTATATGGAAAGAAAGAGAGATTTAATATGGTGCAATATTTATGCAAAGGAGAAAGCCAAGTTAACTAATATAGAGAAGGCAGCCCCAAAGATATTCAAAGAGAAATATAGGCAAAGGCAACCAGATATGGAAAATTTCACAATAAAAACATTAATATCGCAAAGATGGAATGTGGAAAAGAAGATTAGTTAAATTAGTTAAGCAGAAGTTAAATAAATAGAAGATGAAGTTATGGAGTGCCTGTGAAGTGAAGGATTTAATGTAGAAGGTCTAACACAGACTACATCACAGCATGATGGAGTGAGTCCCCAGAATAAGGAGAAGCAAGAGGATCAGGAGACATGTGAAGAAAAAATATGGACAGGGGAAAAGAAAAAAGATTTAATATGGTGTAATATTTATGCAAAGGAGAAAGCAAAGCTAGCCAATACAAAAAGAGCAGCACCAAGGATATTTGAAGAGAAATACAGGCAAAGGAATCTAAATAGAGAAACCTTTACAATACAAAAAATAAGAAGACTAAGAGGAAAAGTAGACAAAGAGATTAGTAATGGATAAGTCAAAGAAACATAAACTAAGGTTATGGAGAACCTACAAAGAGAAGGATTCAGTGTAGAAAATCCAATACAGAAAGTACCACAAAAGGAAGAAACAATGGATATCCAAATTAAGGGGAAACCAGTGGAACAGGAGCAATTGGTCAGGTTCCATATCAAGATACTTTGGACCCTTCCACAGGAAACCAGTATAAATGTTCACTTGAAGCTGGACAGCAAGGAAAAGAGCAGGAAACTGTGGAAACCCTGATGCAGTCAACGTTGAGGAGTGATAGGCCAGTGAGTTCCCATATGACAGAGCAACCAATGGCACAGGATGAAATTAAAGACAAGGTGCCACAGGAAGATGCTATAGAACTTTCTAAGGAATGCACACAGAAAACAGAAAATAAGGGATGTGCCCTTAGTTTTGAAGAAAATGAGCTATGAGAAGAGTTGCTTGATTTAATGGACATGGATAGATATGTTAAGATCAATGAGAGAAATAGACTGCAGAAGGTCAATAAAACCCAAAAAGTAAGAAGTCTAATAAAACAAATGAATGCAGCAATTAGGATGTCCATACAGATCCACGTGATATAACAGAAGTAAACAGGATTTATTACTGTACAGCTAAAATTATAACTGTTAAAGTTTACCACAAGTGCACAGGGTAGCGAGGGAGAGAGGGGAGAAATCGAATAGCATCATGGAAGTATCGAACAGAGAAAATTATAAAGCAACTAAGACAAGAAGTGTCACTGTTAGAAGATTATACAAGAGGGAACAGATCAACAACAATACTAATAAAGACAGATGTGATTAAAGCAATGCACAGTATTAGAACAGACCAGGATCTATCATTCTCTATCTCAAATAAACTAAAAATTTCAATGCAGGTAGAAAACTTAGAAGATACACAGAAAAATATAAGGGAAAAGTACAAAATAAGCAATTTATTGATGACCCAAAAAAGCTTTATAGAGAACTGGGAAATAAGGTAAAAGGAATTGAAAGACCGCCAAAAAGAGAAAGTAGATACATTTTGAGAAGCATCTATGAAGATCCTGTGGGACACAACAAAGATGCTAAATGGAAAGAAGTAAAAGAAAGAATAAGAAGTTTAAATGTACAGGAAATGAAATGGGATGAAGTAACAGCCAGAGAGATTGAAACAAAGTTGAGAAGAACTTCTAACTGGGAAACCCCAGGCCCAGATGCAGTACTTAACTTATTGTTAAAAGTATTAACATATTTGCACGAGGATTTAGCCATGCGTAAGAACCATTTATATGAGCACCCCAAACAGACACCACACTGCCTAACAACAGGCAAAACAACGCTCTTAATTAAGAGTGAACCTGCAAGCTACCCTAAAAATTATAGACCAATAACTTGCCTTCTGAGGACGTGTAAACTATACACAGGAATTGACAGAGACAGAGTTTATAGTCATTTAGAAGAAAACTCAATTATGGCAGTAGAACAAAAGGGCAATAAAAGAATGTCATATGGAACAAAGGATCATTTGTTAAACAAAGTTATAGTGGAGCATTGTAAGAAGGGGAAGAACCTTAGTATGGCATGGATTGACTACAAAAAAGCATTTGATAGTATCCCATATTCATGGATAAAAGAGTGCTTAAAAATGTATAAGATACACCTTACACTGATTGACTGCATTGCAGTGACCATGAAACAATGACAGACCACTTTGCAATTAAGCCATGTTAAAGGAAGGATTATTATCCCATGGATAAAAATTCAAAGGGGGTATTCCAGGGTGACTGTCTGTCACTGATGCTATTCTGCCTTGCCATTAACCCATTAAGCTGTTTACTTAACAGCTTAGGCCATGGCTACAATTTGGCTCCTAAAAAACAAGTCTAATGACTTCTCATCTTCTCTTTGTCGATTATTTAAAACTGCATAGCTCATCAGATGAGAAACTGAAAGCACAGCTGCAAGTTGTCAAAACTTTTTCAGATGATATTAGACTGTCATTTGGTCTTCATAAATGTGCAAAAGATACCGTTAGAGCAGGAATACTGTAGCACTGGGAAAACATCAGTTTGGGACAAGAATGATATAAAAGAACTTGAGCAAGAGGGAGTGTATAAGTACTTGGAAATTGATGAAGGATCACCAATAAAACATGAACAAATGTGAATAAAACTTAGTAAGGAATACTTTATAAGACTTAAATTAATCCTGAGAACAGCATTGACATCCAAAAACAAGATCCAGGCTATAAACCAATTTGTTCTTCCTGTCCTAACTTACAGGTTTGTAATGACTGACTGGCCCCGAAAATGTGTTGGATAGATTAGATATTAAAACAAGGAGGATGTTTCATGCTCTCCAAATGATTTATAAAAATTACTGCATACCAAGATTATATATTCCCCGTTCTGAAGGAGGGATGGGCCTCCTTGAAATTGATTATATGTATAGATCTGCAATTGTGGGACTCCGCACATATCTGCTGATCTCACAATATCCAAATGTAATGAAAGTTTTGAAACATGAGGAGAATAAATATAAGATGACTTCTCTGCATAATTTAGCAGAAGCATATCAATGTCAAGTAGTAATGGAAATCAAAGCAGAAGTAGATAAAAACCAGGCAGCAACTGAATGTGCCAAAAAACAAAAGAAAGAATATAAGGTGAAAGACCAGATGAGAAGGCAAGAAATGTGGAAAAAACATAAATATAGTTGCAAGTACAGAAAACTTCTGGAAGAACCTCATGTTGATCAGGAATGAACATAGGAATGGTTAAGGAGAGGCAAATTCAAACCAAGAGATAAAAGGGTAATACTGGCAGCCCAAGGTAGTGGGGTATGTACATCCTGGTTTACAAAGTCCATTGAACATGTGGGAGAAACAAACAACTGCAGGTTTTGTAAAACCAAATTGGAAACAGTCACACACCTTGCTGCTGGTTGCGACACACTAATGGCAAAGGACTGTATACTGAAAGGCATAATAATGTGGCGAGACTGTTGCACTGGGGAATTGTGCAAACATTATGGTATCAATGTGGCTGAAAAATACTGGAAAAATGAGCCACAAAGCATCATAGAAAATGATGTAGTTTATATCACATGGGATCACCCATTACCAACAGTTCAAAAGATAGCTGCTAGAGAACCAGATATAGTGGTCCCAGAAAAGAAGACGAAGCATTGATCATTGAAATCTCCAAACCCAGTGACTACAGTGTTTTGCATACAGAGAGACACAAGGTTATAAAATACCAAGATCTGCAGGCAGAAACGAGAGCAATGTGGAAGAAAGATATCCAGATAGTTCCAATAGTAGTAGGAGCAACGGGTCTTATAACAAAGAATCTGCAATCGTATTTAGATATGTTACCAATCCGTGTAACCCCATACAAATTGCAGAAAGAGTCATTACTGGGCACATTGCGGGTGCTGTGAAGAGCACTTTTGGCTGGCATCAAAGATTGAAACAATACTAATTTCATGAACTTTAACTGTACTTTGACTTAGGAATGGGGTCCATTCCTGTCATGGTATTAGAAAAGAGAGAGAAAACAAAAATAAAACACACAACATATTTGATTAATGCTGATAGCCAAAATCTTATCAGACTTGACCACCAGCAGTTTGGCTTTGTTGGGGGTGGCTCCTGTCTGATGAATCTTTTCAACTCTGAGATAGTGGCTCAAGGCATGGACTTGCCAAATCATATGATACTATAACTTATGCCAATACTTCTCAACTGTTCAGATTTTTGCCTCATATTTCTGGTCTGTTTCTCATAAAATTGTGGTTTTCTGGCAAATCAGTGGCAAATCATGAGGACTGAAGTCAGAAAATAATGGTAGGCACTTCAGTTTCAAACTAAATATCCTTGAGAAAATTCATGCTAATGCAAAGCCTGCTATTCTTTCAATTTTCTAAGTTTGTAAGAGCAATATTTTAAAAACAGCAGTATTTTTATGGCTTTGCTCCCCTTTATGTGTGGCTTTCCCCTGGATTCTCAAAAGCTTGCAAGGGAGTGCAAGACTGGTGCAGGAGCCAACACAGGCAATATGTCTGCCGTGCGATTCAGGAACAGCCTGCAGGGGCGTGCACGAGCGCACTTGCACTAATCTTGCACAGCCTAAGCCCTGGTATGCAAATCACCCCATTTGCAGGTTAAATCCATGCAAATGAGGTGATTTTGCAATCCAGGAAGCTTGCAATAGTCCGTGCAAGACTAGTGCTATCTGCAGAAATGTACTCGGTTAGTAACCGAGTACATTTCTGCAAAATCCAAAATGGAGCTATGACAGCTCCAAATAAAGGCTGCATAATCATTGAGAAAGCATGCCAATGACCAAGTATAAGGCCATTTGCACTGCAAACAATACAAAAAATAAAAAAATCAACTTTTATTTTTCTTTAGCCGATCTCTGCTGTTTAAGCATAGGGCAGCGGCGTGCAAACGGGATTGGGGGAAAATAACAAAATAAACCTAAAAATAAACATTCTAACTAAAATTACTATTCTGCCATGCAAGTCAATGGCAGGCAGAAGACAACATGGCCAGTGAGTAGTGGTTGCTAAGGGGGGAGGCTCAGTGTGACACATGTAACTATGCATTAGCAGGCAATCCAATGCAAATGAGGGGAAGGTTAGTGAATCCCAGTTTTCCCCAGCTTGTGAGTCAGGTCCCAACAGTGTAAGAGTATGAATAGCTGTGTGCAAGCCTAAGAGGTAGGTGGCATAATGAGGGGGATGTCAGGCATGCTGTAAGTGGATTGGAGCCCTGTGGCTTGGGTTTGCTCCTAGCTTAGCACAGCTAAACTAGGGGGTGTGACTAAACCTGCCTAGCACTCGTTACAAAGTGTAAGCAGGTGTGCGCACCATGCACTGTGTTTTACAGCAAGAAAAAGGAAGTTAAACCTGGAAATAGCAGCAGTGTGCACATCTGAGCACTCTGCGTGGTGCGCACATGGGCTTAAACAGGGAGGCAATGGGAAGGGAAAACAGCAGTAGGAAGGTATTTAAGGAGAACTAGCATAGCTGACAGGTGAAATGTATCAGAATCAGCCAATTACACAGGCAGCAGACTAGCCCAGCCCAGAACACTACTATAGACTAAACAACCACCTTCCCCTCTAGGTTTTCCCACACTCTACACCACCAGTGTATACAAGAAGGGAAATTTTAACAAACAAACCTACAAAATGAGAAGGGCTGCAGAAGGCAACATAGAACAACATGTGCAAGAGGCTGAGGGTGGTGAGGATGTGAATGCTGCCAAACAACCCACAGTGAGGAGATGGAGAAGAGTGTACAGACCCAGTGTAACCTACCAGGGGCTACATGAGCTGGAGACAGTGGAGCACTATAGGCTGGACAGAGACCTCCTACAGCAAATTGTTGAGCTGTGCCGGCCACACCTGATGCACCAAACTGACCGAGAGGAACCCATCCCAGTGGATACCAAGGTATGTGTAGGCATAGGTATACTAGCCCCAGGTACCTCCCAAAGCACAACTGGCAATATCATGGGGATCTCACAGGCATCAGCATCCAGAGTATGTCATCAGTTCCTGGATGCCATGTGAGCACATGCCAGTGACCACATATATTTCCTCAACACCTGTGAGTTGTTGACCAGCAATATGCATCTCTTCCACCAAATATCAGAATACCCTGGGGTAGTGGGTGCTATAGACTGCACACACATGCACATCAAAGCACCACCCGGTGAGCAGGGTAGGGCCTACTTCAACTGCAGGGGCATTCCCTCCATCAACTGCCAGGTCATATGTAATGCCCAGGGTATTATAATGAATGTGTGTGCTGGCTGCCCTGGAAGCTATGACAATTTCCACATATGGCATCTGACACAGCTGTACCAGAGATTTGCCAATGGGGACATCCCCTACTGTCACCTAGTGGGGGATGCTGAGTACACACTGGAGCCGTGGCTAAAGACACCCATCAGAAATGCACACACACCTGAACAACAACGCCATAATGAGGCACACGCACAGGCCAGACATATAATAGAGCATGTGTTTGGGATGCTCAGGTCACAGTTCCAGTGTCTGGATACATCCAGTGGAGCCTTGCGGTATTCACCAGCTACATGTACCCAAATTGTTATAGTATGTGCTATGTTACACAATATGATCCTGCAGAAACAACTGCAGCAGGAACAGTATGGGTCAGGGCCACACAGCCCTCCACCAATGCCAAGGCCTGCTCAGGCACAGAGTGTCCCAGAGGAGGAACAACCTGAGCCTGCCCCAGTAGGCAGAAGGAGGTGTGCCCAGTATACCCTGGCCATTGCAAAGAGACAATGCATAGCACATGCACAGACACAGTAGGGACCCAAGGAATGACACCTCTCTCTGACTCGCACATACAGTAAAAGGGATGCCAAATATGACACTACCTGTGCTCAACCATGTATAGGGAGTGTACTATGTTCATCCAACATAGGCAGCCTTCCAGCACCATCTGCACATCTAAAACACCCTCAAGGTAAGTCAATCAACCTACCAATTTCCAAATGGAGTAGAATGTGTTGTTACCTTTTGTATGGATGTGACCATGTAAGGGAATTGGGTGGCTGAAAGTTATGGCAGCAGACAGTGGACACCCATAGTGGCACCATGACATCTGTAACACATACTGGAGTCACCATAGTAGTCAGTACTACACAGGGTGACAAAACCCACTGCAGGAACTGTGCTGAGCGACATGTGTGTCCATAAGACCCACAAATGCCAGTCAGGACAGATCACATACCTAACAACAGTCTCAACCAGCAGGACAGGTGCAGACAAATCCAAACAAAGCCTGTGCCATGGCCCCAGAATGATGGCTATGGTTACCCCCCCCCCCAGGCCTACACAGACAGACCTCAGCAGGGCAGGCAGTGGGATGTTAGTTCTGTAGGGTAGAAAGTCAGACAATAATATGTAGGGCAGCCAAAGCCATGATTTGTAATACACTGGTATGCCTCTAGTCAGCATGATAGTTAGCAATACAAAATGAAATGGAGTACCTGACATACCACTACAGTCATAGGAAATGTGTACAAGTGTCACGTGTGCCCCCCACATCCTACATAGTAATGTAATAACAGGCAGGTGTGCCCTCCAACCCTGTGTAAAAATGTAGAAATAGTCAGGTATGCCCCCCTATCCTACATAGTAATGAAATAACAGTCAACTGTGCTCCCCCAACCCTGTGTAGAAATGTAGAAACAGTCAGGTGTGCCCACCACTGCTATGCAGAAATGTAGTAACAGTCAAAGCCAAATGATTGATGGATACCCTGCAGAGACAGCATGCTACCTGTCAGTGTATAACACAAAGATCAGCACTGCAGCACAAACTACCTGGACACAATCCACACATTCAATACAGACGGCCATACTGGGCATGCTCACACACAAAGAGAAATGAAGGCAATGTCAGTCAACAACATACTGAAAGGTCATACTGGGCATGCTCAACACATGAAGGCCATGACTGCAAACACCAGTGGACCAGACATATCTGACAGTTGCAGTTGTTAGTGCAGACACTCATCAGTATGCACCCCTCATGGCTTGCACACACAGTGGATAGGAATACAGGCATATATGTCAGGACAACACATTATAATAAGCCAAAGGTAAACGTACATAGATGTGTGGAAGAGAATGACTGTGACAAGGAGCCATCCAGGCCTGTCCCACCCAACACACAGCCAAAGAGCCCCAAACACATGAGGTGCAGATGTCACTCACTGTAGATACTAGCTACCAGTATCTGTCAGCATTACAGTCTATGTGGTGCATGTGCCAGCTGTGCAACATGACTGTACAAGGAAGTAGTCATCTAGCAGCTGTATTCACATACCTATGGCATTAGATACCATGTGTGCCCGCATGTGGTGTGTCATCCCCTAGATGAATGGGTTATGGCCCATGCACACACCGCCCTCCCCATAGCCCTACTATGACAAGCCTGCTAAGGTCATCCAATGTGAAATACACCTTTGGGAGAATTGTAGCCCAGTATTCTCCGTTGGGCATCCTATAACTGCGTACTGATGTAGAGTGCTAAACTAGTTAGGTAAGAGTTCTAATCCCAGAGTTGGAAACTGTGTGTGCATATCTGTCTGTCTCTGACTGTGTAGAGAGCAATGCTTACACTCCTTACAATTCATATACTCAACTTTGGCAAGGCTGCTGATGTTACCCACCTGCAAATACACCTCTGTGAAGGTTGTAGCCCCGTGATTTCTGTAGCACATCCTGTAACTGCATACTGCTGTAGTGTGATAAAGTATTTAGGGATTCTAACCCCAGACTTGACAAGTGTGTGTGTGTGTGTGTGTGTGTGTGTGTGTGTGTGTGTGTGTGTGTGTGTGTGTATTTGTCTGCGTGTCTGACTGTGTAGAAAGCAATGCTTTTTAGGGTACTCACATTCCTTATAATTCATATACTCAACTTTGGCAAGGCTGCTGATGTCACCCACCTAAAAATACACCTCTGTGAAGGTCATAGCCCAGTAATCTCTGTAGCATGTCCTGTAACTGCATACTGCTGTAGTGTGATAAAGTAGTGAAGTAGGTGTTCTAATCACAGACATGGCAAGTGTGTGTGTGTATGTGTGTGTGTGTCTGTCTGTGTAGAGAGCAATGCTTTTTAGGGCACTCCCACTCCTTACAATTCATATACTAAACTTTGGCAAGGCTGCTGATGTCACCCACCTAGAAATACACCTCTGGGAAATGTGTTACCCAGTAATCTCTGTAGTGCATCCTGTAACTGCAAACTGCTATAGTGTGATGTAGAACTGTGGTAGGGTTCCACCCCCACCCATGGCAGTTCTGGATGTGTTGTGTGTGTGTCAATGTCTGTGTACATAGCAATGCATTAAAGGCTAGTCACACTCAGTTCATTTCACATGTCCTTCTTTGGTAATCCTGCTGATGTCATTCATTGTGTAATGCACCTTTGGGGAAGGAGTTCTCTAGTAATCCCCATGGTGCATGCTATAACAGCTCCATGCTGTAATATGATATAGAACTCTGTCAGGGGTTCTATACCCACACATGTCAGTTGTGGATGTTTTGTGTGTGTGTGTCACTGTCCGTAGCAATGCATTTTAGGCTTGTCACTCATAGTACATTTCAAATGCCCTACTTTGGCAATCCTGTTGATGTCATTCGTTGTGGAATACACCTTTGGGGAAGGATTAATCTGGT
This sequence comes from Protopterus annectens, assembly GCF_019279795.1. Lineage (NCBI taxonomy): Eukaryota > Metazoa > Chordata > Ceratodontiformes > Protopteridae > Protopterus > Protopterus annectens. The sequence goes on along the minus strand of NC_056739.1, from coordinate 934,007,867 downwards.
AATGTCCGAGGCACATACTATAACAGCTCCATGCTGTAGTGTGATATAGATCTCTGTCAGGGGTTTTATACCCACACATGTCGGTTGTGGATGTTTTGTATGTGTGTGTCACTGTCTGTGTGGGGATCAATGCATTTTAGGCTAGTCACTTGCAGCACATTTCAAATGCCCTACTTTGGCAATCCTGCTGATGTCATTCATTGTGTAATACACCTTTGGGGAAGGAGTTCTATAGTAATGTCCATGGTGTGTCCTATAACAGCTCTATGCTGTAGTGTGATATAGACCTCTGTCTGGGGTTCTATACCCACACGTGTCAGTTGTGGATGTTTTGTGTGTGTGTCACTGTCTTTGTAGGGAGCAATGCATTTTAGGCTAGTCACTCGCAGTACATTTCAAATGCCCTACTTTGGCAATCCTGATGATGTCATTCATTGTGAAATACACCTTTGGGGAAGGAGTACTCCAGTAATGTCCATGACATGTAACTATAACTGCATAGTGCTATAATGTAATAAACTAGTTAGGTAGGGGTTCTACTCCCAAATGTGACAGGTGTGTGTGTGTGTTTGTACTAAAACAAAGTCCTCTGCAAGTACAACCGGTGCAAGGCAAGGAGCAAACATAACATGAAAGCAGTAGCCAGTAGTATTTTTTTCCCACTGATGAAAGCCTTTGGGCTGAAACCAGTCTGGGATTTATTTATATAATAAATCTTATGTGCTAAACGTTATGGCTTATTTTGTGCTGGTTTTTATACACTGATGTTTGGTGCTGGCTACTTTTTTCATGTGTGTGTTTGTAACCCGTATCCTGTGTAGAGGTAATTGTGAGTGTGTGACAGCTGTGGCCAATGTGGAGTGGGTTTTGCATATTTCTTATATGGTGGCCCTATTATATAGCACAGGGGTGGGCAAACTTTTTGATTCGTGGGCCACATTGAGTTCTAACATTTGACAAAGGGGCCGGAACAGGAGTAGATAGATGGCATGCTTTGAAAACATCACCTCATTTGGGGAAAAATACACATCTTGGGATATGGAGAAAACATGTGCTTTAATTTCCAATGAAAATGAAGAAAAGCATTACAATAAAATCTCTGACTTCGAAATGAGTCTTTAAACACTGAAAATCAAATAAATGACCATTTTATTTTAAAGCACTGAAAGTTCTGTTATCCTTCAGGATATCCTCCTGACTGTCTTTTTTTTCAAAAATGGTAGGAGATGCAGATGTACTTGTCCTGTTCCTTTTATTCGATTTGTTTCCCCGGTGCCAAAAGTCAACAACGACCAGTGCAAGGATGAAACAGTTGCAGCAAGTCAGTCTGTGAAGCGTTATATTTGATCTGCGCGCACTGTTTATTTTAACAACGTGCGTATCACGGAGACACACACATTTTAATGGGAGCAGTGTTGTTGGTCTCCTTTTTTAGCTAGCGCATCAAAGTCTGGAGTTAGTTTTGTTGTGGCGATTCTCAGGATGGATCTGAGGTGTAGGTCTGTTAACTTGGATCTGTGGCTGGCTTTGTTGATGTTCATGACGGGTAAAGTGCAAACGTGGAGTAATAGGCCTACACTTCACCTCAACAAAGCCAATATATCTAGAGTTCGCCATCTAGTGAGGAAACATCAGAATTGCAGGGGAAATAAAACATTAACAAGGTTAATTTATTAAATTTTTTCAAGTTTGGCGGGCCGAATCAAAACGTTTAATGGGCCGCATGTGGCCCCCGGGCCATAGTTTGCCCATGCCTGATATAGCACAATGTCCACCATACAGAAATAACAGATGTAAAATAGCTGAGAGGCTGGGGTGCCAAGCCATACCCATACATGTGACTTCAAGGCCAGACAATCACAGTTAGCAACCCCAGCACTACCCAGAGCACACTCTCAACCCATGTCTCATATACACACATGCCTAGGCAACAGCCAATATGTGGGTAGTACACTGCATATTGGCCAGTGATAGTAACTATGGAGTGATAGCAGTGGGCTACAGAGGGCATATCACCCTGTCCATCTGTCAAATATGCACGTACATGCAGACAGTGCACCTCCTCCATGTTCCCCAATGGACACCTGCACCACCTGTGGTGCCATCACATGTGACCCACAAAGGACATATCATGCCTGTCAACATGCCCTGTATGGACAGATACCACTGACACCAGGGAATGCTGTTAGTATGCTATCAATATAGGTGCAGGGTAAATCTGCTGCCCATTATCAGTTCCCACCACAGGTGGGCAACACTAGCATATCTGCTGATAATCTGTGTCACAACATGGGCCAGACACCCCAGATAAAGTTCCACATGTCACTGTACATGCATGTGGGAGGTGTGTGCATCCCAGACATGGTCCATGTCATTGACTAAGGAACACATACATGGCAAGTGATGCACAGCATTGGCCACACACAATAGTCACCCAGGTGACTGGATGGGGGATACAAAACCCACCTGCGTGGGCAAATGCAGAAACTACAGCCCTGAGCCAGAATGCAGGCTATTGTCATGTGGCCTGATGGCAAGGTAAACCCATTGCCCACCCTTGTATAGCCTGCCGGCACAGTCAAACACCACACACCCATGAAGACAGGCACCCATGCATGTCAGTACTGGCATCCTATGTGTTTGTGTGTGTGTTGTATGGTGCGTATGTTCACATCCACACTCACTACAACCCCCATGGGCATACTGAAGCATGCTGTCTGATGTCAGACACCTTCTCATACCCTTTGCCCATACAACCTCTGTATGACCCATGTGGTGCATGTGATACCTGCATAGTGATGTGTTGTGGCACTCCTACTACTGATGAGTTGTACTCCTGGCCCTGCCAAGTGTTTCAATGTGTGTGCATCCCTGTGAGAGTGTGGCTGTGTTGATGCTGGTACCTGTTCATGCAGACAGGCACATGTACGTCACCTACCATATAGCTACCGTATCTTTGTTGCAGATGTCACTCACCATCACATATATGTTCTGAGTGCACCACAAAAGGTAACCCATGTGGTGCATCCAATAACTGCATAGAACTGTGATAGCACTACATAGTCATCAGGGGTTTAATACCCCGTGCTGGTAGGTATGTGACACAAACATGCTTCAGTTTTACTCTTCCACCCCTCCCTGACATGTCTTTGCCTCTGTCTGTCTCTCCCACTCCCTTTCTGGTGGATGTGGAGACCTACACCTGCTTTGCTTAGGCAGCAGCATGTGTATTTTAAGTGATGTTCATGATCAGCTGATGGCCTCTGCATGAATTGCAGCCCTCCCCTAGCTGATTGCATGTGGAACAGCTGTAGTAACATTCTCATAGCCAATTGCATGGAAACACACTCCAGTATCTAGGAACATCATGGTGGTGTTGGCCCTTTTCCTTCACTTGTGAGCAGGAACTAGATATGTTGTTTGGCAAACAGCATCTCAAATGGATTGGGGATTTACCTCTAAAAACATACCCTGTGGAAACAGGGCAAAAAACAGGAGGGGGATGTGCATGACCTGACTACAGACTGTAAGTGCTGTTGTACTTCATTTGGAGTAATGTTGGTTTAACAGAGAGTGTGTGTGTGGATATGGCTGTCCTACATGTCTCAATACCTGCCATGTCAGTTCCATGTTTATGAGGAATCCCCATCTGCAGGGTCAGCTGCAGACTGGGCAGTGTTGTGCCTTCAGGTTCATATATTACCCAAACAGCATTTATCTGTGGACTGCAGATGGTGGTGTGAGGATTGCAGTATGTAGATGGTGAAAGCCGTGACAGTTACTGACTTCATATCCCTCATAGGACATATGTTGCAACAAACCATGTTACAACAGTAAATGTATGAGGTTATCACAGCAACATGTCAATGCTGGCCCTGTGTATGTGCTTCCAGCCACACCTCTGTCAACCTTTGTACATATGTTGTGCATGAAGTGGTGCATATGTGCTGTACACCATAATTAGTGTCATCATATCTGATAACAAGCCAATGATATATCAGACTGCTACACATGTTATGTACAGTAGGGGTTATATTTCATGACATAACCTGGACATTCTGTAGATGTTTGTACTGTACCGAGGTCTGTGTACTTATGGTGAATGTCAACAGTGTGTGTATTATTAATATGTACTTTAGTCTGTGTACAGACTGTGGTAGATGTCATTGTTCTAGTTCCCCTCCTATCTGATGTTACATACTGCTCCACTGTATGGTACCGTATTGTCGTACATGTTTGTAGGGCCATACACACACATGTCCCATACCACAGACAGCCATCAGACCACACTGTGTAGCAGCCCAGTATATGTATGGTCAGTCTGTGAGTGGCACATATGAGAATGGTGTAGAACAGATAGTCCATATACTGTAATATTAGGCTAGCTTACCATATGTGGCTGTGGCTGTATTAACATTGGTTGTGGTTATGCACTTTCACACAGGTGTATCTTACCCTGTGCTGTGACATGCCTGTTGAGCATGCTATATATGCAGGTCTATATATGCAGGTACATGTGCATTCCCATAGAGGAGATGTAGGCCAGTGTTGAGCCAGTCTATCTGTAGCCTGCACAGTGCATTGTTACATGCCTAGCAGCTTAGTGTACTTACCCAGTGAGATGTCATGTGCAGATACTTGCCAGACGTACTGCTGCCGAGCCTCCCTTAAAAGTCATGTATGTCAGACAGAGCAGTGGGATGCTGTACATATGTATGTCAATATCTACTGGGTAGTATGTGGCCATGGCACCCCTGTACCAATGGTAATTATGTGTCAGGCCAGGCAGGGGTGTGTGAATGCATAGCCTATGGTGGCAAATGTATACCAGTCATTATGTGTTATACCCATCTACATGGCTTTCTACATCCATATTGTCAGGCATGGTACACATGTTTTGCACTAAGGGCTTATGTGTATACCTCTGGACTGTACGGAGTGTGTCACAATTTTCACATATATTGGCCAATATCTCTGCTGCAGTCCACATGGGCACTACGTGCTAGCAGCAGTACTTTACAATGATGTCCTTAGGATGTCTGTCATAGCCAGTAGCACACGTTATAAGCAGATGTGACATCCCATACACACCATGTCTGTGAAGGCAATCCCAATGACAGCAGCAATAGTCTACTAATATACCTGATATACATACCTGACATCGCCTTGCACTATGACTTTTAGACTATAGGGGTTGGGGTA